>NW_026057584.1:67823846-67866040 GCF_023721935.1 Panthera uncia | reverse complement strand
GGGCCCTCACCCATTGCTAAGTAGTTTGCATGCATTGTCTCATTTAATGACCCAGCAGGGTCAGCACTGCCGCTGTCCCCATTTTATGGGTCACACTGCTAGCAATGGCAGAGCCAGAGTTTGAATTCAGTGTTGTTCAATCTGGTATCACGTACTCTCAACCAAGGAGCATTCCATATGGGGTGCCCTCTGCTTTACATGCTTGTGAAGAAAGAAAACCCCTGCAAGTCAGTATATACTGAAATGCTGAGAATAACCTAATCGAGTTCCAAAGCCAGGATAGAGATCAGAGTTGCGGTGAGTGGTCAGAAGGAGTGCAGACCCGGCTTGTCTCTCTGTACAGAGTGCATGAGTAAAGTTGCAGAGGGGTGCTGTGGGGGAGAGGGTGTGAGGAGCCTGGCTTTACTAAAGGGGTGTGTTGTGGGATAGCTAGACTGTA
Organism: Panthera uncia; assembly: GCF_023721935.1. Taxonomy (NCBI): domain Eukaryota; kingdom Metazoa; phylum Chordata; class Mammalia; order Carnivora; family Felidae; genus Panthera; species Panthera uncia. The sequence continues at coordinate 67,865,601 of NW_026057584.1, read as the reverse complement.
GGGATTAATGTGAGCTTCTGACACTCTCGAGATGACTAACCACTTTTTACAGTTATTGTTACTCGTGCAGATTTGCCCACTTTTAAAAATTAAGGCAAAGGGGCGCCTGGGTGGCTCAGTCTGTTGAGCGTCCGACTTCCGCTCAGGTCATGATCTCACGGTTTGTGAGATCGAGCCCCGCGTTAGGCTCTGTGCTGACAGCTCGGAGCCTGGAGCCTGCTTCGGATTCTGTGTCTCCCTCTCTCTCTGCCCCTAACCCACTCGCATTCTGTCTCTGTCTCTTTCAAAAATAAATAAACATTAAAAAATTTTTTAAAAAGTTAAGGCGCGTATCTCCTTACCTGGTGTTCTAACTGTTCTTAATGTAGATATTAACTTGCTAACTCACAGAAGCAAGATGCAAGGAAGGGTTATTCCAGAACTTAATGTATTGTATTGCATTGCATGATGTGACAGGGCATAATGGCATGTTTTGTTTCTCATCCTAAAAATGACAAATCAGCAAATGGTCTCCCTCCCAGGCTCTGCCTTTACAGATTGTTTTGGGTCACTCTGCATTTGCTTTTGAGAGTTAGATGATTACGACTGGATCAATGGAAGGGAGTAGGGCATGTAGATGGTGTTGGAGGAGCAGAAGAATAGGGAAGGAACGGTACAGGATAATTAAGCTCCATATTTCTATTCACCTTAGGTATCTTAGGCCTATTTAATTGACCTACTCTACTGCAGAGAAAATGTGGACAGTAGTAGAGGCACAAATTTTACCTAGTCGTGCTATGCTTTCGTTAAAACAAGATGAACCAGAACACAAAAAAACTTACAGTATCTAAAAATATTGGCACATTTGCTGTCACTGATAGGGAGCCCAAACGTATAGCTCTGCACCACTGGTTTAAAATAATACCTTAAGTACGGAAGGCTCCCTTGTCTCTTCTTAAGCTAAGTGACTCGTTGAACATGAGTATGGCCAATAAAATCACAACACGGGAAAACAGTTTTCAGAAGCGTGTGTGATTTTTCTATCACCCGTCGGACACGGTGAGTCTTAATGACTTTCTCTGTCACCCTGATGGGCATTTCTGTGTGTTTCAGCAAGTCAACTACTTCCGGCGTATCCTGTTGGGCCCATTATCGTTCACCTGAAGACAATGTAAACTCAAGGGAAGGTAGAACGAGTCAGCTCGTGAATCCCCTCTGAGAATCAAAGGAGGGGGGCTTGGAGTTGTTTTTCACAGAGAAGCTAATTTTGCCATTGACCACTTGACCATCCAACTATATGTAATATGGCCCTGGCTTCAGTACTAAATGGCATACTTAGTGGTGCATATATGACAGGAAGGCTCGTCCAATTAATTTCTATGCTTTTCCTTTTGTCTTGGAAGGCATTTTCTTTTTTCACAGGCGCAGCCCTCATTATGTGGGGGGAAGGGTATTTGATGCTCACTGTCAGGATGTTCAAATGATGAAAATATCATCTTTGATATGCTCCACTGAAAATGTCTTGTATGTGGAGTAGAGATGCATATCCCTGGAGAAGGGTGTCCTGTATTATAGAGCAGGTAAACAGGCGGGGGTGGAGGCACTTCACTGAAAATCTCCTGCAGCCCCACGTTAATATGCTGAGACTTGAATCTGATGCTTCCCAAACAGCATAGATGGTGTCCCTCGCTTAGATTCTGCTGCTGACAGGCCGCGAGCTAGAGGGTGATTCTTGCTAGACTCTGCAGTTTTCTGGCTTTCCTTGTTTGACAGAATCCAATTCTCGTGACCTTCGGACATGGAGCAGAACTCATAGCTTCCACCTGGCCTACCCAAGTAAGTAAAGTTATGCTCCTAGAATACCGCTGCCATGGTTAGTTTAATTTTAATTTATTGCCGAGATGGTTTTATGCATATGACTTTATAACTGTGCACGCACCCTGAGACCTCTGAAGGTCAAATAAATAATAAATGCTCATTAAGAGCTTGGTGGTTTTGCTGCAACTGGCCAACAAAGGTGTCATTGGGGATACTTTCATGTGGACAAATAGCGTCGAAGTCAAGTAGGACCTCGGGTGAAGCTATTACAGTGTTTGGCTTTGCTGCCGTAGGAAATTATATGGCAGCAATGCCTATTCGGTCATTGAAATAGTCAGGCAGTTTCAAACTGGGAGTTACTATTTGTGTTTAATCTATCTTTAATCTATCTATGTTTAATCTCTCTTCTCTTTAAACTATTGGATTCTTTTCTGGATATTCTTCTTTGCTGTGGGTGTATGTTATGTATGTGTTGTGTGTATGGTGTGTGTGGGTATGTGTGTGTCTACACCGGGGAATGGGAGTGGAGGTGTAAAGTGGGGAGGGAAAGAATATGAAGTTTCACACTTCTTTTTTTTTTATTTTTTTTTTACTGTTTATTTATTTTTGAGAGATAGAGAGACAGAGCATGAGCGGGGGAGGAGCAGAGAGAGAGGGAGACACAGAATCCGAAGCAGGCTCCAGGCTCTGTCAGCATAGAGCCCGACGCGGGGCTCGAACTCACAAACCGTGATATCACGACCTGAGTCGAAGCCGGCGGCTCCAACGACTGAGCCACCCAGGTGCCCCCGATGTTTCACACTTCTTGAATTTAGAGGTGGCATGAATTTTTACCTGATTTTTATCTGCATGTGAGGCGCAGAACCGGCTGTCAAGGTGACCCCAGGCTGCAGCTGCAGAATTCCTGCCATGGAAACCCTGGCATCTAGATGCTGTGTGTTCAGAGCCCTTCAGAGCAGACCTGTGGCCCCATCTCTGCTCTGTTGTCTCTTCCTCCATATCCCTTGGGTCACTGTGGACTCGTCTCCCTGTCCTGGGGATGCAGAGGTGGAGCCGGGAGAATGTGCTCAGTGTGCCCAGCTCCTCCTTCCTGAAAAAATGCTGAATCATTGCACGTTTGAACATGGTAAGATTTAATTACCTGAAAGAAAAAGAAAGTAACAAGAAATCTGAAAATTTCGGCTGATAGCACTCATATAATCTTATCAAACAACATAACCTATTAATGCGGTAGGAAATGCTGCTTTATAAACTTCAGTGTTATCCTAGTTTGCAAGCATGCTCTCTTTCCCATTCAATCATTAGACATATTTATGATCTAATTGTGCACATACATTCTAGTCCTTACCCTAAACATATTTATAAGAAAGAAAGGAAATCTAAAATTGGAACTGATTCTATTGTATCATTGTCTTAAAAGCGACCATAATCTCTTTGGGATCTCAGTTTTCCGGGAAAAAAAAAACAAACAAAAACACAACAAACAACAAACAAACCAAAAACAAAAACAAAAACAAAAAACCAGAGAAACAGATTCTAGTTTTTGATTTTAATACTATGGAATTCTTCTTGACTGAGAAAAATAACCCTCACAGATTATTTGATCCTATATTTCTTAGATGTGTCTAAGTCTTACTTTTCTGCTCTAAGAAATTTGTTCATGTCAAAAGTTGAATTCAAATGGTGATGCCCTGAAAATTGAAATCTCTCTCTCATTCCTAAATGAAATCTTTTGTTCTCATCTGGCTCCAGAGCCAGTTTTGGATTGGAGCTGCAATGGTGGAGCAGAGAAAGTATGGAAAAAGAGTGGGAACATTCCTAAGACCCTTCTTTGTAAGTCTTTCCAGGGACTCTGCCTGAAGATTTGATAATGTTCTTTCCCAAAGTATTGGGATTAGTTTTTACCCATCCCAAGATCCTGTCTTTTTTGTGTGTGTTTTAGAGTTTGTCTTGATGGTGGCTTTATTTTTTTTTTTTTAGAATTTTTAAAAAGTTTTTATTTAAATTCCATTCATTAACATACAGTCTAATATTTATTTCAGCTGTACAGTACAGTGATTCAACACTTCTGTACATCAGCCGGTGCTCATCACAAGTGTTCTCCTTAATCCCCATCCCCCATATTTCACCCATTTCCCCCCTCCCCCACCTCCCTTCTGGTGAGATGGTGACAAATGTAAACAATGTTTTTTAAGTTTATTTCTTTATTTTGAGAGTGGCAGAGAGAGCATGAGCAGGGAGGGGCAGAGAGAGAGGGAAAGAGAGAGAACCCCAGGCAGGCTCCATGCTGCCAGCGCAGAGCCTGACATGGGGCTTGAACTCACGAAACCGTGGGGATCATGAACCGAGCCTAAACCAAGAGTCAGAGGCTTAACTGACTGAGCCACTCAGGCACTCCGATGGTGACAAATTTAATGTTTTTCTATGGACCAAAAGACCACCATTATCTGAATTTGAATTATTAACTTTCCTTATAAGTTTTGTAGGCTAAACTTAAATATAGAAGAATTATTTTAGTTCAGTCCATTCCATATGGCCCTACCGCCTTTAAAGTAGTTGTGATAATGTGTAGAATCTATAGTAATTGGTATATAGTTGTTAACAAGGTGATATTTTTCAGCCATATTCAAGGTGTCGTTTTAGATTCATGGGCTTCCTGATACCTAGACAAGCATATCCAGGCCAAGAAAATGCAAAGTCAAAAATAAATGCAAACCACCATTCGTGAACAACATTGAGAACGCTAGGCACTCTGTCAGGTCTTTGACATGCATTGTCTCATTTTTTTCCTCATGGCCATTGCATGAAGGAAATATTAATATTTACCCAGTTGACAGATCAGAAGACTGAGGCTGAGAGAGTAACAGACCCAAGGCAAGTAGAGGGGCTGAGATTTCACACAGGTCTATCTGATCACAAAGTCTGTGCTCTGAACTACAAAGCTTCCACATCTGTGAATCTCAGCATTGATAAAGAGTGAAAAGGGATGGCATGCATTAAAAGCAAAAAGCATTTTCTCCTTCTTAAAGAAAAGCAGTAAAGAAACTGCAGTGTAAAAGGGTAGGGGACCACATATTTCTGCCAGGCAATCCCTCTCCTGTGAATTTAGATCCAATCCACTATCAATATTTTCTGGCAATATTTCTTTCCTTTTACCGCTACATCATTCATAAGGTTCAGTGTTTCCAGAACTATAACACGCCAATCCTTACCATGCTTTCTCAGCACTATTTGTATTTTAAATTACTGGAACCATTGTAGCCAATCACATTAGAAGACAGACACTGTTGTTAATTCCAGGCAATATGTGAAGGGGGTAAGAACCTGCTACCCAACCATTTCCCAGATGTTTGTCAGACTCGTCTATTTTTTCTAACTCGCGTGCAAACAGGGAGACCTAGAAAAATCTGTCTTTTTCCTTTGGTATTGACCAAGTTCTAGGAAAAAAAGTGTTTTCCTAAACAACAACAAAAATACTATTGAGTGCTTGTAGTTCAATCTATAATATATTTATTTGTAGCTTTTCTGAAATGTGTCCCTTTTGTGTGGGACTTTTGACTTGATTGCTTTTTTTTTTTTTTTTTTTTTTTTTGAGCAGCACTGCTCAGCATTGCTCCTTAGACCCACAGACTTTAAAAATATCCTAAAATGAAGCAAGAGAAAATCTTCAAGGAAAAGAGTTGGTATTAGAAAGCAAGATGGGAATGGCAGAAATTGTCCTTTAGAAGAGCTCTGATTTATTTATATCCCTAATTCAGCTTCCTGTAGATGGATATTCCTTTAAAATAAACCATTCCTTTCTCTTTTTTCAATTTTTTTAAAGTTTATTTATTTTTGACAGAGAAAGAGTGCGAATATGAGCTGAGCAGGGGCAGAGAGAGAGGGAGACAGAATCCGAAGCAGGCTCCAGGCTCCGAGCTGTCAGCACAGAGCCTGACTCGGGGCTCAAACTCACGAACCGCAAGATCATGACCTGGGCTGAAGTCAGACGCTTAACCGACTGAGCCACCCAGGCACCCCAAGAACCCATTCCTTTCTAAGTATTAATTTCCTCTTTTATAAAGTTGTGATAATATTCCTTCCACACTTATATCACAAGCTTCTGATGGTAAATAGGTGAGATAATTGGCAGTTCATTTTAGTTAGAAAATTCTAATTTTACTAGGAAAAATTATAAAAATTCTAGGTTAAAAGATAAAAGAAATTTCCATATATGAGTGAAGTATTGCTCCTACATTTGAACTTTTGGGCAGACTGGGCTTTGGACAGGGAAACTACCAGCCAAATTAAAAAAAAAAAAAATTGAGATGGAAGGGTTGTCAAGGAACACATTGAACAGACACAAAATCATTCCATGCTTTGACAATGAGGTAGATATTGCATATCTCAGGGAAAGCATTTTATTACTATTATTTTTGACGTGAGAATAATCGTAAAATATTTTCCTGAATGTTTTTTTATAGCATACAGCACACTGCCTGGATTATCGCGAGTACTCAATAAATCTCTGCTAATGTGACAAATCCTCTCTCTTTTAGTTATTATCTCTTTTGAGAAAAGCCATGGGATATGCATTTCCAAAGCCTATATAGTTAGTGAGCCGTCAGCACAGAGCTACACTGGTTAAAAACGTGGGTTTTGGAGCTGTGTGATGGGGGAAAGCACCAAATAATTTGGATCCTCAGTGTCCTCACCTGTAAAATGGGGCGATGATACCCATACCATGGCACTTATGTATGAATTAATTTTGGATAAAACATCCATTTATTTATTTATTTTTAATATTTCTTTAAGACAGAGGAAGAACAAACAGGGAAGGGGCAGAGAGAGAGGGAGAGGCAGAATCCCAAGCAGGCTCAGCACTATCGGTGCAGAACCCAACACGGGACTCAAACCCATTAACTAACTGTGAGATCACGACCGGAGCCAAAATCAAGAGGTGGACACTTAACCAAACCCAGGCGCCCCTAAGTTGGATGAAGCATTTAAAGTGTTCATTGCAGTGCAGACTCATAACCATTGCCCACTAAAGTATAGCTGTTATTATCCATGGTGGTAGAGTTCACGTTCTTATGGTATTTTCTTCCTTCCTCCCTCCACACCCCTCCCCACTGGCAACCAGTTGTTTCTCCTAATCTTTTTTGTGGCACAGTGGATTACATGCCATGACAAATAAACTTATTTTTGACATTAATGGGTCTCCATTGGTAGAGATGGCATTGCTTCAGTGACAAGAGTTGGAGTGGATCATTGCCTCGTAAAGAACGACCGCCTGTATCTCTGCTCATCCCCAGGCAACAACCAGAGCGAGCTGGTCCTACTTCATTGTTCTTTCCTCTTTTCAAACCTAAGCAGACATTGTAATGAAAATATGTCGTATCCATTTCCTCGGGCTATGATAACACAGTACCACAAACTGGGTGACTTAAGACAATAGAAATCTATTGTCTCACAGTTCTGGAAGCTAGAAGTCCGAAATCAAGGTGTGGGCAGGGCCACCCTCTGAAACCTAGAGGAGAGAATCCCTCCTTGCTTTTTGTAGCTTCTGGCATTTGCTGGCAATTGTTTGTTGTTCATGTTCCTTGCCTTGTAGATCCATCACTCCATCTCTGCCTCCATGGTCACGTGGCCACCTACTTCCTGTGTGTCTCTTCTCTTTATGAGATAGAGAAATAAGATATGAAATACCAGAAAACTTTCACTTCTTAATGAAAGCCAGACTAATAAATCTAACGGTGTTGCCAAGTACAGGTAAGGAGGAGAGAACTGAAGGATCTTCTGGCTAATGTATTTATTGAGCTCTTATGTGTGCTACTACATAAAATATTCTTTAAGTATCAGGTAATCTATCGATCTGCAGGGAGTTCACAGTTGAGTTGAAGGATTTGGGATACAATATGAGTTCAGAAACAAGTAGAAAAAGCATTTTCTCCCTTAAAACACAGTCAAGAGCTAAGAAGTGAACAAAAATACCTCTGGACAGACCAAAGTGGGGACTCAAAGTCTGTGCACTCTATGCATGTAATTTCCTTGCAGGTAAGTAGGCAATGATAGCCTATTAGCTCCTATGCAGTCTATCATCGGCACAATCACATATCCACTTGATTGTTTCAGTCTATCACAGGTTAGTGAGGCATATTGAAAGCAGTGAGAGCGACAACTTGAAAACATGACAACAGGAAAAGAAGAGATGGAGAAAAAAAGAACTAATGGGAGAACTGACATTTTGTGACTTCCTGGGACTGCTTAGTGTAGAGACAACCCTGTATGCTTTGTATGGTCTGTGAACCTATTCATTACATTACAGTACAGTAATTGATGTTCAACGTAATCATCCCAAGATATTGAGAAACATTTAGATTCTGATCAATATAGTCTATTTATTTGGACAGACAGATTTATAACATTTTATAGAGTTTGCTCCAAAATCATTAAGAAGTTATTAAATGATAAACTCAAACAATTTACAAACAGTTCTGCAATGATGCAGTCCATGAATATTTGGGGCTGGTTTTACTTAAGAAGTGCAAATGCGTGCCAGATACATATTCAGAATTTCAGTGCAGAAGAGGGAGATTAAAACACTGGCTTAATCTAATCGAAACTAGATACAGCAAAACCACTAATGTCCAGGGGAACCTCCCCCTCCCCCTGACTTTACAGCTGGCTTTGGCTACACTTTATTTATTTATTTAAAAAAATTTAATGTTTATTTATTTTTGAGAGACAGAGAGCGAGCAGGGGAGGGACAGAGAGAGGGAGACACAGAATCCGAAGTAGGCTCCAGGCCCTGAGCTGTCAGCACAGAGCCCGATGCGGGACTCAAACTCATGAACTGCGAGATCATGACCTGAGTTGAAGTCAGATGCTTAACTGACTGAGCCACCCAGCTGCCCCTTGACTAAACTTTAGAGTTATATGAGGAGTCTAGTGAAGTAGGCTCTGGCACATTCCCCACAAGAATGGTCCATGGGGTGAGCCCACAGTCATAGCTGATCCTGTAGACTTCAGACCCTGGATGGTTCAGGAACAGACTAGGCAGTTTAGCTGTCCTCTGGGTCAGACTATAGAGTTTCAAAGGGAGACATTACAAACTCAAATGCTTTGAGGGATCTAACAGGCAAAATAAATGAATTAAGTGTATGAGCAATCATTAGGAAACAAATTGGGACAGAACGTTTCCCTCTAAAAACACTATCATTTGTATTTTCTTTATAATCTGTGCTTTTAAAATTACCCAGCCTGGAAATGAATTCAGATCTAAAGCCTCCCGTTCAAAGCCTTGGCATCTAGCATCAACCCATTCAGTTCCAGACCAAACATGACCTTGGTTTCTTAGGGCTCAGGCCTCCGATCACTCTCTTTGATCTATTTTTACCCAGTGGTTTGGGTATTTTAGAAGGGAGAAGTGAGAGAATATCTACTGGTAATGTTTTCAAAGAATGTTTTTAAGGACACTGGTCCTGCGAGGTATTCCTAAAAGAGGATCTTGTTATCAAATAATTTGGGGAACAATACATAACTATATGCCCTCTCAAATGATAACAACACATATTCACATATTAAAAGCTCTGAGTAGTCCTTCAGTAACGGAAAGAGTACAATCCAATATTATGTCTAACTCAGTGCTAGCCATGCTTAGCTGGTTTCTGAACATCTGTCCTTCACAATTACATCACAAAGAACTAATGTTGCTTGGAATGTGATCTGGAAAACACTAAGTAAGAGGCATTGCCTCTTATGGAACTCTATATTAAATTGTACAAGTGAGAAAGGCAAAATTAATTTTGAACATACAAAGAGTTCATGTAAGTTTTTATATGTTAAAAGAGTAGCATTTGTTTAGAGTTTTCATACAGGGAGGAAACATCTACCAATGAGGTTGCACTCTGTCCCTCCAATAAGTGCTAGGGAAACATTCTTCGGCCCCTTTTTCTACCTAAATATGTGCTTCTCCCTCAAAGGCAAAGTGACTTCTCTGATTTGGCCTAATCCTGGTTAGCAGTGTGTGAACTTACTCTTAGGCCCAAATCTGGGAAAAGGTTGTATTCTCTTTCTCTCCCTTGGACCACTTGCCTGTCAGAGACAAGGAATCTCTCTTTCCTCCTCTTATGTTTGGACCTTCAGAAGGGCGGGGCCTCTTCACTCAGCAACAGAGAAATTCCATCCTCTCCAGTTCAGTTTTACTTGGGAGCTCCCTACATTAGACGATACAGCTGACCTGCTTCTTGCCTTTCATGCCTGAATTCTCTGCGTACCTGCTCGGTTGGCCATTACTTAGAGGTGAAGAGGAACCAGTGGTAGGATTCATGCAGCAACCTTTAACGCTATGCACAAAAAAACAAAAAACAAAACAAAAAAACCCCAACAACAACAACAAAAAACAACTCTGCCAACCCATTACTCAGGTCAGTAACATGAACAGCAGAACCTCTATATGCCCTGCTGACCGTGTAGATCATGATTCAGAGAATGGATTGTCAGAGAGGCCACTTAATTCTTCAGGTTCCTTTTGGCTTTTTTCTTTTCTTTTCTCTTTCTCTCTTTCTTTCTTCTTTCTTTCTTTCTTTCTTTCTTCTTTCTTTCTTTCTTTCTTTCTCTTCTTTTTTAACCATAACTTTCTGAAACTGGTTCAGAAAGAACTCTTGCTTCTCAGGCTATGATTTTTGGGGGGAAATGATGTAACAGGCTGCTCTATTTCTAATCTTGAGAATATTTGGTTTGGGATGTATTTCAAATGTTGATGTTACACCGATATGAAAATGCCTGTTAGTGCTCAAGATCCAGGGCAAAGGTCATTTCTACCAAGCTCAATAGAAAGTAATAAACAATTCTGAAATATTGTCTTAAAATAAGAATATAAAATACTATGACTTCTCAGGCCTTCGAGTCTATGTTGGCTTATTATTACCAACCCAGCAGGTATAACAAAGGCTCATGCCTCTGACCTGACATTTAGGCCACCTGGAGAGGTCCACTCCTATTCACCAGGCCTGGCTTATCATTCTTTCAGAAACTCTTATTCTATGCCAGATACATCTTAATTGTACTAATTCTTTCTGTTGCATCAATATGTCAATAAAGATTCTCCATCTTGCCCACTGCATTTGTAATATCTGGAACTGTGATAAATAATGCATTCCTGATGATACATTGAGGCTATTTGTATGAAAGCACTACGAGGGCTAAGATAGCTACAAGATAAGACCGTCATTAATCTGAATTCATAGGACCTTTGTGAGGGTTTATTTCTGTAAAAATGACAGTGTCTTCGGGTTTGGTCTAAAATACAAAGAAAATGCAATCTCTGCATCTGTCTCGATGCCATGTAGAAGCAAAATGCAAAACTCTTTAAGTACTTAGCAGTGACTTTAACTACCATCCCTGTATTCTTTCCCTTGGCAGAAGCAAAAACTTGTTATATGAGCTCTATCATCCTCTAGCTACATATTTCCTTCATAACTAAAAACCATTACCTTGTTATATAGCCTAATAATAACCTGTATTACACACTGCTGTTGTAACAGATGACATTATGTAAATGCAGATTTTTTGTCTTTAGTTTCCATTGTTACAACGAGTGACATAAAATCGAGATAACCGAGTTAGTGCTTATTGTTAGAAAAGACAGAAGGAAGTCCAGTAAGAATCTTGGTACATAATTATTTTGCAAATTTTGTGTGCATAGTGGAGGTTCACACTCTCTGCTTATCTATCCCCAAGCCCTAGGCCATTTCCAGAAAAATCTGAGAAGTAGGGATCATGTGCTTGGGAAGATGGTCAGAACCTTCCCTGCATGCCTTTTTCACCTGCTCCAATGCTTTATCGATCTAAAATGTGGTTAAACAGTAAATAAACTTTCCCATTAAAATAAAACAACTGAACTCTAAAAGCAAAGATCATCTTTTGAGTACCAGACTGTAAATAATATCTTGCTAGGAATTGTCCCATTTAACCAGTGTGCTACCAAGTCTCAGGTCTCTTGAATGTGCTGACACTGCTCAGGAAATTTTGGTTTGATTCCCAGCATTGGCAGACAAATTGGGGATCATAAACCCTTGTATACAGCAATGGTTTTCTAGATCAATGGGAGACACTCAAGACAAGGAACAGAGTAACAGGAGAGAGGGTGGATTCACCTCTCTGTAATCCACAAACCTTTCTGATGCCCTTACAAGGATTTTGAGTGCATTTCTGCCAGTATCAGCAATGGTGAAGTTCACCTTCACTAAAATCTAATTCCAGCACTAACTGGCAGGCCAGCACTAGTGAAAATAACATTCCGGTTTCCTCCATGACCTCAGTCCCGACATGATAACGGGAGCCCTCAACAACTCATTTCTAGCTTGGAATTCTTGATGGTTTATTTAGTTTGACTGACTGTCGGAGATTGCCATTATGAATACAGTTGCTAGGGAAGGCCTGCCGTAGTGCTGTTTGGCTTTTAAAGGGGTCAGGATTTTGCAACATCTCAAATAACACTTATGGCTTAATGTCTGCAAACAATGCAGCATTTAACATTTACTATGCATGAAGAGGATCATAGTTCATCATTTATTATTCAAAAATTATGTAAAATATTTTTATGATGGAATATGAAGACTGTGTTCAAAATATTCACGGGTATAAACAACACATAATACAATTTCCTTAAAACATCGATATGTAATCAAAAAGGTATTTTGAGTTCTGTGACTTGGAGCCCAATTTTAAATATTTCAAAATTCAGACTTTTAATCATATATCTTTCAAGCAGATTAGGTTGAACTGTGGTACTCCTCAACGAAGTGAACATTCATTTCTGTCTCCAAAGAAACTCCAATTGGTAATGGTGGTTGGTTTTGTCAGAGCTGAAACATGTACATTTCTCACTTTGAAAATTGATTTCCTGCCCCATCTTCTCATCGTATGTATTTTAACAACATGTTTGGTTTCTTATGAAAGAAGGTAATTGTGAATATGGGTTCTTAGAGCCTGGAAGGAAGAGAAGCCATAGTGGTCCAAAGAGATTGTATGAGTAGTGTGGCCAATGGGATTTGTGGTCCTTATTTGTCGTTAGAGTCTTAAAACTCCTCCCACACAGGAGGGTAGAGTTGAAAAAACATAAAAACCAAATGACTCGGGTGGGAATGAGAATTGGTCCAGTAAAAATTGTCTATTAACCTGATATATAAATGATACAAATGTCTAGCTACTGACTGTGTAGTTTTGTTAGAGGAGTGTAGTCTGTTTTGTTAGAAGAGTGACCCCGATGAGTTTAAATGCTGCACATTTGAGAGGGAGCCTACACAGAGCCATCGAGGGTCTTGAATCCCTTTGTAGACTTGATCCGTTTGTTTTGGAAATGAATCATTTCCAAATTTTATTTTAATTATGTGGGACACTAGATAGTATATCCGACCAAAGCGATAAATTCTTCATAATATTGAAACTCATTATAACTCACATTAAGTCTTTCTAAGAAGATGTGACAATTTAGCTTCATCGGAGAATTTTAAAGATCGTGAGTTAATGAAGTGAGCCTCTTCCCTCTTTTACCTGCCTTTCCTCCTCTCTAGCTGTTGTCTTCGTTTTGAAGACACTCTTTACACTTCAGTTTGAACACGTCATCTTCAGTTTGAATTGTTCTTATTTTCGCTTCTCCTGGCGCTGTACATTTTTAAACACTCATGTGCTTAATAAATATGTAGTAAGTACCAATTACATACAAGCATGATGCTAGGTACTAAAAAAAGTTCTCTTAATTAAAATGTTTACTTGCCCAAAATAACACAGTCGGCTAGAGGTAGATCCAACACTGGAAATCAGATCTTTGCACTCGATCAGTCCCTAATATACTTGGCAATTTTATTTTATGAACATGATTCAAACTTCTGCCTAAGTAGAATATTTCATGTTTTGACTTTGGAGTTTTGTTTGCTCCCAAATTACATTTATAAGGTTTGAATTATTGGCTGCCACTGACTTTAATTAAACTCATTATGGCCCCACATGTCTGGCACTTGTTAGGGAGGGAAAAAAAAATAAGTTTAAAAATGAGCCAAGTGACTGGATACAAGCACTCTCAGCAAATAGCCACAATAAGCCATGCTGGGCCACAACTCAGCTAGCAATCTGTTGCTTGACCCTCACCAATCTTTTTTATGCTAAAAAAATGCGTGTTCATCTTCCTTATTCTTCAATATAGCCTGTACTCTGCTCAGGTGAATGGCTTCAGTGACTCGGTTTGAATGGAGATGCAGGCAAAATCATTTTCTTATTATTTCTTTTATGAAGCATGGGCTCTCGACGAAGATAAGCAGTAGAGAAACAGTACTAGCTAATCAGGTCCTTCTTGGTCCACGTCACCAGAATGTCTAAACGTTCAGTAGACAAAGGAAAATATCAGCCCTACAGGCTCTCTGATGGCAGCACGTGCACACTGCTCGCGTCATCCAGAAGGCTGGCCGAATGTCTTGGATTAATTGGGTGTTCCTTATTGTGTAGATAATGCTATTGGGACAATTAAAAAAAAAAAAAGAATTCCCATGTCCAAACTCTTTTATGATCTGAGTTGCAGAGCGGTTTTAATTTTTTCACTCTGGAATGCATTGATGTATTTATTCATTTAATATTCCAGCTTAAGTCCCACGAATGGTAGAACAGAGGCCTAGAAAGGCAAAAAGATTTAGGCAAGGTCCCCCGGACCAGGAGATGACAGAATGTGATCTGAACTCAGGTGACTTGCAGTAAAAGGCTCTTTTCCCCACGTTGCACTAAGTCTGGGACTACTGTCAGCATCAGAATACGTGTTTGCCCACTGTAACAGGGACTGTGCGTTCCAGGAGTCCCCAGCCCATCCCATTTGCCAAGGGGGACCAGGGGGCGGGCAAGGCAATATCCAGTTGTATATCGCTTTATAGATTTTAAAGTTTGTTTACTCAAAGAAGTCTCTCTCATTTATTTTTGCATGCATTTATTCAACAACTAGTTACTGAGACTTTTCCTACCCCCATTAGATATCTAGCCCTGTTCCTTGTCTTTCTTTCCATTTCATGCATCCAATCTGAGCTCTATAAATCTAATTCTATGAGCTCTAGGTGATTTCTCAATCCTTTGTATATCTTTCATCTTCTCAAAGGCCTAAATGAGAAAATAAGAAAAGTGATGAGATCAGGGAATGATGCAGAAATAAATTTACAGGCTACGATATTTAATGATTATTAGTTTTTATGAGTGTCCTGGCTATAAATCCTTATTATCCCCGCCTCCCTCTTCCCAAATCGAAAGGATTATGTGTTTATTTTATGGACTCAGAGGGTAAATGAAGGAGCATAAGTTTGTGTTAAGTTCTTTAGTGGCCAGGAGGAAAAGAAATAGTGGTCAGGAGTATTAGCAATGGAGAGTCAGTAATTCTTACAGGAAACAAGTAAAGCTGTGTGTGTGTGTGTGTGTGTGTGTGTGTGTGTGTGTGTGTAGGGGAGGAGTGAAGGGATGAGATGAAAGGTAGAAAAGCTACAATAATGGTGACTGAAAAAGACAATGGCAATGGAGGTGCAAGTAGTCTCTCGATGAAAGGCTGACTACCCCAGTCTACTCAGAATCCCACCGTAGCTTGCAACTTTGAGAAATTCTGTATCACTGCCTGGGGCAGGCATATATTGCCAAAGTCCCAACTTGGAATTTTGAATGTATTTTCCCATAGAATATTATTGAAAGTTGTTAAATTCTTCAGTGTTATTTATATAATATATCAGGTAAATGATAGATTACATAAGAATTGTTTCCTTGGGACATGTGCTTTGACTTCTTAAAAGCAGATTAACAAATTGGCTTTTGGAACACAAACCATTCCTAAAGAGGAGCGGACCTACATTAGATTACAGTGTCATTTCTAATTGTAGCGTGTTGACATCTTGAGTCTAGTCACTATTCAATTAAACACAAACATCATGGTATAAAAGATCAACAGGGATTTAATCATTAAGGAAAAGTTGATATTTAACATGATACAGGCTTTGAAAAAAGTGGACTTTGTTTCTTTAGTACAAAAGAGGGTAAACAGAAAAGACACACTCATTAAATGCTTACGGCTATCAGGCTATATGCTAAATGCTTTGTATTATCTCAATTAATTTTCATAGCAATCAAATGAAGTGGTCATTAGTATTCTCATTCCCAGATGAGAGAACTGAGTCTCAGAGAGGTTGACATTTGCAAAGGTTGAAGTGAGAAATTTTTCCTAACTTATGTTTATTTGTTTACTTGTCACTATATAGAGTGGAATGATTTAACAGACAGCTTATTGTTATAGCTCCTTCCTTTCTTGGTTCTTCCAGTGACCAAATAAACCACAAAAGAATCAAATTAGACTTTTCAATTTGCCTAGTTTAATGGCAACGGTGAATTAGATCATTATAAAATCAACTCAGTTCTCTCATTAATTATAGCCAAATATATGGAACAAATTTTTTTTTTAAATTCTTTAATATTTATTTATTTTGGGGAGAGAGAGACAGAGCATGAGCTGGGAAGGGAGGCAGAGAGAGGGGGAGACACAGAATCCAAAGCAGGCTTCAGGCTCTGAGCTGTCAGCACAGAGCCCAGCACAGTGCTCGAACTCACGAATGGTGAGATCATGACCCGAGCCGAAGTTGGACCCTTAACTGACTAAGCCACCAGTTGCCCTAGAACAAAGTTATTAAGAAATGTTTATATGAGCATAGTTTAGTGCAGCCAAAGTTCAGAAGGAAAGTGAAAACTAAAATAATCCAGAGTTTTCACACTTTGTTTCTTTTTTTAAATTTTGTAATTTATTTTTTATTTTTATAATTTACATCCAAGTTATTTAGCATATGTTGCAACAATGATTTCAGGAGTTGATTCCTTAAGCCCCTTATCCATTTAGCCCAACCCCCCTCCCACAACCCCTCCAGGAACTCTGTTCTCTATATTTAAGAATCTCTTATGTTTTGTCCCCTCCCTGTTTTTATATTATTTTTGCTTCCCTTCCCTCAGGTTCATCTGTTTTGTATCTTAAAGTCCTCATATGAGTGAAGTCACATGATATTTGTCTTTCTCTGACTAATTTCACTTAGCACAATACCCTCCAGTTCCACCCACATAGTTGAAAATGGCAAGATTTCATTCTTTTTGATGGCTGAGTAATACTCCATTGTATGTATATACCACATCTTCCTTATCCATTCATCCACCGATGGACGTCTGGGCTCTTTCCATACTTTGGCTATTGTTGATAGTGCTGCTGTAATCATTGGGGTGCATGTGCCCCTTCGGGTCAGCACACACCTGTATCCCTTGGATAAATACCTAGTAGTGCAATTGCGAAGTCGTAGGGTAGTTCTATTTTTAATTTTTTGAGGAACCTCCATACTGTTTTTCCAGAGTGGCTGCACCAATTTGCAATCCTACCAGCAGTGCAAAAGAGATCCTCTTTCTCTGCATCCTCCCCAACATCTGTTGTTGCCTGAGTTGTTAACGTGAGCCATTCTGACAGGTGTGAGGTGGTATCTCATTGTGGTTTTGATTTCTATTTCCCTGATAAGTGCTGTTGAGCATCTTTTCATGTGTCAGTTGGCCACCTGAATGTCTTCTTTGGAGAAGTGTCTATTCATGTCTTTGGTCCATTGCTTCACTGGATTACTTGGTTTTTTGTGCTTTTTTTTTTTTTTTTTTTTTTTTTTTTTTTGGTGTTGAGTTTGATAAGTTCTCTGTAGGTTTTGGATACTAACCCTGTATCTGATATGTCATTTGCAAATATCTTCTCCCATTCCGTCAGCTGCCTTTTAGTTTTGCTGATTGTTCCCTTCACCATGCAGAAGCTTTTTATTTTGCTGAGGTCCCAACAGTTCGCTCTTGGTTTGGTTTCTCTTGCCAAATGCCAGAGCTGCCACTGTTGTCTGAACTATTATAATCCGTGTGGTTGTAATAAGATACTATTAATGTTAACATGTTTTTTGAGAGGCAGAGACAGAGCGTGAGCGGAGGAGGGGCAGAGGGCGAGGGAGACACAGAATGCGAGGCAGGCTCCAGGCTCCGGGCTGTCAGCAAAGAGCCCCACGCAGGGCTAGAACCCATGAACTGTGAGATCATGACCTGAGCCAAAATCAGATGCTTAATTGACTGAGCCACCCAAATACCCAGGTGCTATTGACGTTAAATTTCAATTGAATTGGGGCACTTGGGTGGCTCATTCGGCTGAGCATCTGACTTCAGCTCAGGTTATGATCTCACAGCTTCGTGAGTTGAAGCCCCGCCTTTTGCTCTCTGCTGTTAGCACAGAGCCGTCAGATCCTCTGTCCCGCCTCTCTCTCTGCCCCTCCCCTTCTCATGATGTCTCTCTGAAAAAAATAAATAAATTGAATTTTATTTTTATAAAATCTATACAATGATCTTGGGTGGTTCGATGTACAGTGTTTCAACACTTACTTTGAGCACTGGTACTCAATGGCATAGATAAGACCTTTATTCTGCTTTTAAACGGCATTCCTATGCTTACCCCAGTTGCCATTTTAATAATACAGACAAAATTCGATACCAGGAATGAGAGCTTACTAGGGAAGTTATTTTATTGACCATACAATACATTTCAAATATTCTTAAATTCATATCCTGTTGTAAACTCTCAGCAACTATAGCAAAAGTGATTTGGTTCAGTGCTTCCTCAAGAGAAAAAGAAGAAAGAGAAGTTAAAGGACATATTGGGCTAGAAAGTTTAATAACGATGACCTCTTAGGAAACTTTCAACAGGCCTCACTGGGCCACCAAAATATGCAAAGGTACAAGTAAGAAACATGAGTGAGGCCTAGCTAACATGCACCATCAGATCTCCTGAATGAGCAACTATGGATTACTGTGTTTCTGGTTTTTTACAAGGGCTTCTGTTCCAAACCCTGTAATCCCACACAGCTTTTTCCCAGCTCTTGCCACTTCCTTTTTCATGACATATTTTATTTTTGACCCTTTTCCCCGCACTGTCCTCTCCAATACCCTTTTTCTTTCCCCCACTTAATAGTTTAGAAAGTTTCTTGATTTCAAGATTAAGGTCAGAAAAAATGATGATTTCAGCTCAAGAATTTTATTTATTTTCTAGGTAGGAGTCAAAAGCACCATCTAAAATCAAGCAACTGGAAATGCAATCTTAGATGCATCATTAGAACAAATATAGCTTCTATCATTTTATGGATGAATCAGATTTCCCCCTCTCACTAATCTAATCAAAGGCATCTTTTTTGTTGTTGCTGTTCTCCCACACATTTCTCATCCAGTGTGAAAATGAGTCAACTGGCGGATGCATTTAGTGTGCTTTTATGAAGAAAGTGTTCTTGTCTAAGAGAAGAACTCAGGAACAAGAAAACTAATGTTTATTCACTCATCATATTTAATATTTTAAGCCCAGTAGGTTTTCTGATATGTGACAATTTTCTTCTCATTTGACAGCCTTCTCATTTGCAAAAGACTGTGCATTTTGTATTCATTCAGCAACATGTGCATTGTTCATATTTTTCCACAGGAGAATTCTAATGTTTATGTGCTGCTTTGCATCATGTCTATGTCTAAAAGTTTCTAGCTGAATTTAGGAATATGTCACGTTGCAAATCTTAGGAAGCCTACAAAAGAGATGGGTTGTTTTTTTTCTCTTTCTACCATATTTTCTTTGTCAAATGACTTTGATTTAGTGTTGACCAGAGGTTTCTTGTATTAGTTTATCCTTTCTGTCTGTACTAGCCCCTTTTTGGAATCAAGAGTATAGGATGGGCCAACGTATTGTGTTATTTCTGAAAATAGTGACTTATTGGTATATCTGACAATCATGTTGCAAGGTTTGAAACAGAAGTCAAATCATTTGAAACTAAACTGATTTCTCCAGATCTCACCTCTCAATATATGGAACCCTTGTTATTTTATTAGAAAACATTAATACAAACATATAAGAAGAGGTAAACCATCTACTAGTGACCTATATAACACCTATATTAATGACCAGATTAAATCATTAACATGTATATATTATTGTTCTCAGGTATAATTTTTTAAAATTGCTTGCTTTTATTTTTATTTAAAAAGTTCAAAGAGTGAGTCATATATAGAACTGTTGAATCGCTATATTGTACACTTGAAACTAATATAATACTGTATATTAATTGTACTTCAATAAAAATAAGTAAAAGACTTCACAGTTTATAACCGACAAAAAAATGCTCAGGGGAAATATTTTTGAAATCCTGTAATACATTCTTTTTACAATTGGAATTCATGGATCCTAAGATTTTTTTCATTGTTATGACTGACTAAACTTGCAGTCCTCAAAAATTTAAGCAAATTGGGGGCACCTGGGTGGCTCAGTCAGTTTAGTGCCCAACTCTTGATTTTGGCTCAGGTCATAATCTCACAGTTCCTGAGATCGAGCCCTGTGTGGACTGTGTGCTGGTTGGTACAGAGCCTGCTTGGGATTCTCTTTCTTCATCTCTATCTGCCCTGCCCCTCTCCCGCTCATGCACCCATGAGCACACGTGCTCTTTCTCTCTCCTCTCCCTTTCTCAAAATAAATAAACTTAAAAAAAATATTTTAAAAGTTTTAAGTAAACCCTTTCATCTTAATTTTGGCACATCCTTCATATTTTAAAGATTGCCATCCATTGTTGTGGGGTAGAGTGATATTTACAAAGGAGTGCCATCTTTTTTTACCCATTATCATTCATACAACTTAGTCTTCAGTAGAAGCAGAGGCAAATTTCTTCTTCTTTTTTTTTCAGCGTATGTGCTTAGTTTTATTCAATGGTGGTTTATTCAGTTTGACTTTCAATAAGTATATCTAATAAAAATTATCTTTAGCCTTTTTGTCCCACCGCTGGCCACATATTCATGTCAACATTTGAAACTAACATTAAGTCAAAAGAGTGAGGAAGAAGGGAACCAACATTTATTGAGCATGTCATCCATGCTGGGTCCTTTCCACACGTCTCATTTAATCTTCACATGCTGTGCTGTGGGTATTATTTCCTGAGTCTGGGAAATGAGGCACAGAGAGGCTAAGAAACTGACCCAAGACACCCCAACTAACATTTTCAGAGCCAACTTTGCCTGTTTCGTTTTTCTAAGTGTGTCCTGCTATAACACACTGTATTCATTTCCAAATGGTTTTTCCCTTCCAAATAATAAAGCTTTATGGTTTAAGTATAAAATTCCCTGTTCTCTTTGAAATTTTTAGCATTTAATGTTTATTTATTTTTGAGACAGAGAGAGACAGAGCATGAACGGGGCGGGGGGCCAGAGAGAGAGGGAGACACAGAATCCGAAGCAGGCTCCAGGCTCTGAGCTGTCGGCACAGAGCCCGCCGCGGGGCTCGAACTCACGGACCGCGAGATCGTGACCTGAGCTGAAGTCAGATGCTTAACCGACTGAGCCACCCAGGCGCCCCTGAAATTTTTAGCATTTAATTCCCTCTCTCTCTGTCAAAGTTAGGCAGTCTGAGACTTTCTTATACTTACTTTATACTTAGACTTGCATTTGGAATGTTGTGATAGTAATATTGTAAGCTGCCAAAAATATCATTGTTCTACATTTATTTCATGGTGCACTCACTAGATGCTTATGATGTCACTTAAACATATGGATTTTGGAATCATGGTGCTAGAAAGGACATTAGAAATCAGCCTTAACCACCAAGTCTATGTTCAGCATTGCAACTAGATTGATCCTTTTAATACTTGTTAGATTGTGTCACTCCTCCTCAAAAACCATCTCATCTCTCTCAGAGGTCAGTCCATAGCCATCACCTCAAAGGATCTTCAAAGCTCTTCTCTACCTGCTCTTGACCCCTGCTTTCTGATGACACTGACCTCCTTGCTCTTCTCTGAACAAGCCAGACATGTTCTCGCCTCATGGTCTTTGCATCAACTGTTCTCTGGGCTTGGAACACTCGTTCCTCCAGATACTGATATGCCTCACTTCCTCGTCTCTTTCAGCTCAAATGGGACCACCTGATTTACAACTGCATATCCTCATCCTCACTTGCCATGACTCTGACCTGCTTTTCTCCACTCCGTTGTACTCAAACCCAACACAGGGTTTGTTTGTTTCCCTGTCTTCCCCTAGAAAATCACAAGCTCCATGACAACTGAAATTTTTGTTTTTGTTTTTTTTTCACTGAGTTCTTGCCAGCACCTGGGACAGTGCCTGACACATGGTTAGTAGTCAATACATATTTGTTCAATGAATAAATAAATGTAAGTCCAACACCCACTGTTCGTAGAGGACACCACACTGGGTTCAGTGAAGGGTCATGGGAAAATAAGAAAAAAAGACATAGTCATATTCCAAGCTTGTTAGTAAGGGCAAAGACAAATATAAGTCTGATTCAGTCACGTCTTGACAAGTGAACTTGTTTCTATTAAATAAGCCACTTGAGCAACACTCCGTGTTGTTCTAAAATAAAAGATGCTGTTATATAGATCTGACATATGCTGTTCCATGGGTGGGGAGGGGGTGACTGTGGTCACATGTATAAATCCCATACAATCCATACAAGTCTTTATTACTTTTATCAGTTCATTTTTCTTTGATCTTATAACAGTGAAGGAAAAGTAAAATGTATAAGCATTCATGAAGTAAACTTGAACCAACCCTCTTTTACCTACCTTAGCATGGCTAAAAATTGAAACGTAACAAACCTCTTTCATTCAACCTTCTCCTGATCCCATCACTTTCTAATGAGAAATGTAGTTTTGGTTCTATCGATCGGGTGTGGAGTAAGGTGGGGAGAAAAGATGTGGTTTTAATTAAAAATGAAATAACACTGTGATTTATATTCTTTGTCCCCATGTGAGATATGTCACTCCTTGACTCCTGAACTTTCTTTTGTAAATAATTTCACAGGAACAAATTCTATCCATGTGTTGCAAAGAAAGCCTAGGTGTATGTACGCTTCTTAATGTTATTAACTTCTTTTGCTGGAGAGTAGGATTGTAGCAAAGGGATGAGAACAGTTGTTAAAACATTTTTACTTTCATTTTCAACTGTGCAATTTAAAATTATTTTTAAAGGAATATAAACTCAATTTTTAGTGTATCAAAAGCTAATTTGGCAAAAACCCATATGTTCTGTTAAGGCATATTCTGCATATGTGACTAACAGTGATGGGGCCATTGAATTTGCTTAGTAAATATTTGTTTGGTTGAGTAAATAAATGCATGAATGATTTTTTTTTTTAGTTCCCAGACATGAAACAGGAAGAGAAGAAAATGAAACTGTTTCATGGAATCCTAAAAAAGACGTTAGCAGCTGGAAAGAAAGAACATGGTCTACGTAGTGTCCCACAGAACGGGGAAAACCTGGACTCTTTCCAGAGTCAGCCCAGGAATGCCAAAAGACCTGCAGGGCAAGAACAGGGCAGAGTTCAGGCTTGAAGCCAGGAGGCCTGAGGCAAAATCAGAGCCCCAACTGGGACAGTAGCCATAGGCAAGATCATGGGCCTGCAGGTAAAGTTCCAAGGGCCAAAGCCAGGTTAAGGGCCAATCATCCAGTCCTGCATATAAAGATGGGCAGAATAAAAGGGAAAGTGTGACATGTCCAGTTTCAAAGTCTCATTATGTTTAGTCATTTGAGAATTATTAGATGAGGTATCCTAGAAAATTTCTTTGTGATATTTATAGGGAATGTGCTAACCTTTAGGAGAATTATTTTCCAATTATTTTCCAGCGTGGACTGATACCATGACTACGTCTGCTTCAGTTAAAATCAATAACTATCAGCATTTGCCATGTAAACATTTGTGTATTCACTGTCTTCCATTGAGTTGATTTTACTTTTGTAAGCAACATTTCCTCGTCAAAATCAGACTGTAGATGACATGGGAAAGCATGAAGAGTCTGTTCCCCACCCCCCCACAGTAAGACTTAGTAACCCATGCTCAGACTCATAGTGCCCCAGGCAACTGTGGGGGTTCCAAAATGCTACTGAGGGCTTCTGTCTTCTTTCCCATAGTGTTGATGAAGAGTTTACCATTTGGGTGAATGTATACATACTCGGGTGATTAACAGAATGATGCTGGACAATTAACTGCAGAGAAGCTTGAAGATCCAGCCGCTGATGCCCTATTAAAGTTGTGTTTCTTTGTGTGCAGATGAATGTGCCTTTGTGGATGGGGATGTGGTGAGATGAACCAGGAAAACCTCGAATTCCGTAGTGTTTTGTGGCCAATTTGAGGGCAAGAAAAGCGAAAGAAAGGAATTGGGCAAAGATACAGAGTCCTAGAACAAAGAAAACACGAACCAAACTGGCATTATCTCTAGTGTTATCAAGTTACTATAGCAGATAAGCTTCGTGGGACAGGCAGGGCAATAGAGGGAAGTTCCTTGTGTTGCTCCATGCACACATTCTCTGTGGATCCCGTGTCATCCGGGCTACGTCCCAGGCAGGAAAGATGCTTAAGATGATTAAATAAAAGTGTTTCCCTGCTCGTTTGATACATAAAGCAGTCTTTTTGGAACCCAGCCACGACTCCCCACTAAAGCAAAGACCCACAACCCAAGAAGCAGCATTTTCAACTCCTGAGAATGTTTTCTACAAACAAGTTACTTGCTTGTCTGCGTAGGCATAACTGAGGCTCTTACCAATGCCCAGAAGCCAATGACGTTACACATAGCATAGAGCAGATGATAATATGCTTAGGTGGATTTGTAACTAATGGGACATTCAAACTCGAGGGGTGAGGATTAGCGTATTGATACTAACCTTCGGGAAGAGCTTCAGTGGTACGCCAGGAAGCCCTTTTGGCAAGTTTTCAGATGACATAAAGCAAGGTGGGATAGCTAATACACTTCAGACCAAATCAGGAACCCCTTAAGTCAGAGGGGGTGACACATTTGTAATTTGTAAGGTTACACGATGCCATATGTATAAAATATATGGATATTAAAAGACCTCACACATACCCATACACAAATGAATTCAGTTGTCAAGGATATATACCTATCTGAGAATTTATGTTATACATATTTGAATTGGTGACTATTGAGGGGCATGTGTATGAGAATCCAGGAATAAAGTAATGTTAATAAACTAAACTAAAACAAAAGAGTGGCATTATAGGGTTTAAGAAGAATAACATGCCAAGTGTTGAAGAGTATTAACATCACAACTTTTTGTATTTGAGGTCCAAAGAAAAAAGGGAAAGAGAGAAAAATAAGTGAATTTATTATAAATTAATATGAAGTCCAAAATGTTGGTACACATATAGCTAAGAATCTATTCTTTAATGGCGATAGGATTGAAGAAACATTGGGTTTTTAGTTGGCTGCAGTTTGGGTCATCACTGAGATGTGGCTGCCAAAGAAAAACTAACTCTGGCTGCTTTCAAGGAAACATAATGAACGAGGAAGATTATAGGATACCTCTACTCATAAAATCACACCATGGTGGTGATAATCAGTTCTGGTTGCCAAAGTTTAGACTTCATTCTACATTCAGTGAAGAAAACCATGTCATAGGAAGAAGCTTAATATAATCCATCAGGGTATGAAATTTAGTTCACAACTCAGATGTGCAAAAAAATAAGTATGTTTTCATCATCTTCTGTTATAATTTCTGCCCTTTTCCCTCTGCTTTGCTGAGTTGGAGGAAAGAATTTCAGTCTAACTAAGGACCCCACCACAAACTGTTATTCAATTGTAGGGTCTTAGGAATTGCCCTTATGTCAATGCTGGAGGCTACACATTTTTCAGCCATTGTCATACAGGTAACTGATGAGATAGTCATTGTTCACAAGGGCCTTTTTCAACTTAACTATACTTGGCTGTTTTTCTGTCACCTTGAGGCAGGGAAGCCTGGGGTGAAGCTGATTCTGGCATTATCTTCTGACAGACCACTCAACTCCTCTGCTTGGCATCTGGTTGCCTCACAGGTTGTCTTAATGGGAAGTGGGGGTCCAGGTCTCTGCTTTTGGGAGCCATAAGTTTTCTCCCTCTGCTCTTCTCCCCCAGATCCTAGGAAATATTTTAGTAGGAGGGAAAATCTTTCTCCTTTCATGTTCTCCAAGACCTAACCTTTAAAGTGTTAGGCTTTTAAAAAACAAAGCCATAAAAATGTCTTTTACTTTGCCATTTCCTTTTCCCAAAGTCACATGAATACAGAGCTATCTCCTTCAATGAGAAAAGGGAAAGAAAAGAAACACAGCAGAACAAAACAAAAAACAACAAAGAAAGATAACTTACTTTCTTTTTAAAAAAAATAAAAAAAAACATATTTATATTTACTTTTGAGAGAGTGCCAGCGCACCCCTGAGCGGGGAGGGGGGGAGAGAGGAGGGAGAAGCAGAGAGGGGGAGACAGAGGATCTGAGTAGGCTCTGTGCTGACAGCAGGGAGCCCAATGGGGGCTCAAACTCATGAACTGTGAGATATGACCTGAGCCAAAGTCTGATGCTTAACCGACTGAGCCACTCAGGTGCCCCAATTATTTTCTAGCCATAAAGTAAAGAACTTTGTAGTGGCAAGAGTTATTCAATTATATAGGAGGCTGCCTTGGATATGCTGTTATCATCAGAAGATACGTTTCCACTGATTTACCTTTTAGCGATGTTGTAAAAGTGTTTTAAGCATTGGATGCGAGATTGGATGAGTCAAGGTTCCTGGCTTGTATGAGAGTCTAGGGTAATGGTAATCCTACTTTTACCTTATCAGATGTTAAATGGCAGGACATGGTGACCAGGAAGTTACAAAGTATCTAATAAAAAAGGGAAAATATTAAATTCACAATGTTATAGGAAATGCAAAAGCCTATTACATGGCACATGATCAAAATATTGGGTAAAATTTTATTGTAGTTTTAAATAATGTCTCTTTGAGAAAATAAAACTATGTATTATCATAAATGCAAGTAAGCTTAAAGCATACCTACAAAAACCATAACCTATTTTTAGGGCAAGAATCTTGACTCATCAAATATTCATGCTAGATTATAAGCAAGAAAACGAAAGCCCTTTAAAATAAAAATAAACTCCACGTACCAGAAATATTTTGATATGTATAAAGTATATGGACATTTTTGCTTTCTCATTTTTAGCTGCCTCTCTTTAAAATAGTCACAAATATTTTCTTCTCCAAATTCTTTCACAGATGTGTGTGTCGTCCTCGCACAGAGGCGATGCTAATCTTTTCTGCATCATTCCAATTTTTAATATATGTGCTGCCGAAATGAACACTCTCCAAATGCTTGCAAATAATATGTATGTACCTATGATTTAAAGTACTCCATTAAAAATAATATGAGAGAAATATGAACAAAGACATAAGTACACAATTGATAGTGAATTAAAGTTTTGAGATGACTGGAAACGATAAGGTCAACCTGAATATCAATTTGATCTGATGTTTCTGCCCCACCCCTTCTGCAAGGAATCTAACTTACAGTGGCTTACTGCTTTCAGTAAAAATTTGGCAAATGACCTAATGTTCTATTTTTTTAATACAAGATTTTGATGTTGCTAATAGGAGCTGGAAGCTTCAAGTAAAGCAACCGAGGTGGTGACTGGGTGTCTAGATATCATCTGCAATCCTTTCCAAACAGAGTATGTAATGCTAGCTGTGAGAGCCTATGAATCTGAACGTTGCTTTACATTTCCTGGGCAATAAACTAAGTATTACCTGCTTTGCTACCCAAAGATGTAAACCACTGCATTTTCTCTTCAGTCTTTGTGTGTAGCTTTACTTGCTGCTAAGAGTTGTGATTTCCTCTACCTACTTCTCATTAGAATGGCACTAGTCCTCAGAAATGGTAGTAAAATGGCCTTCTGAGGGGGAGTGCAGCACTCTTAACTTGGTCTTATTACTAAATTACTTTGAACTGAGCTGTGTAACCAATTTCTGTACATTGATTTTATATTTGTGACTTTGCTGAATTCATGTATCAGTTCTAGCAGCTTTTCGGTGGAGTCTTTTGGGTTTTCCATGTAGAGTATCATATAATCTGTGAAAGGTGAACGTTTGACTTCTTCCTGGCCAATTTGGATGCTCTTTATTTCATTTTGTTATCTGATTGCTGAGGCTAGGACTTCCAACACTATGTTAAACAACAGTGGTGAGGGTGGACATCCCTGTCGTGTTCTTGATCTCAAGGGGAAAGCTCTCAGTGTTTCCCCATTGAGGATGATATCAGCTGTGGGCTTTTCACATATGGCTTTTATGATGGTAAGGTATGTTCCTCCTATCCTGACCTTCTTGAGGGTGAATTGAGCTGTGTAAAAAAATGGAATTAATAAAGAAGATATTTGAAAGCATTGAAAAATGCACACACACACACAAATAAAAACTAATCACTTTTTTTCATTTTCCCCTTTCAAAATTGTTTACAGATAATCCATATGCTTTGCTGTTTGATAGGTTTTTCTTTCAGTCTCTTGTATCAAGAGAGTTCTTTAAGGAAGAAAGGCTTGGAGTTTGGGTGAGATGTGCCTCAAATAACTTTATTCTGAGGACGAAGGGAATATGTATATCAAGTAAGCCAAAAGGAAGCAATATCTTTTAAATTGAAATTACTGTCTTAAATTCATTTATTCATTGAATGAGAAAAGGAAAAGAAAAGAAATACAGGCAAAAATAAAACAAAAACAACAAGAAAAGACAGCTTTCATACATGCAATAAATATGTATTGAGCACCTACAATGTATCAGGCACTATTCTCTGTACTGGGGATAAGACAATGAACAAAAAAACTACAATTTCTGCCCTCATGAAGCTTACATTCTAGTGGGACAAAACTGACCAAAAAAAGAGTCAAACATATGGTATTTAGATACAATCATTTTAGCTGCTGGGCATAATTTCTCTTGATGTTTGCCATTTTAGTTAGTATGCATAATTTCAGTATAGATCTGTACATACAAACATTTCCCCTCTTGCCTGTCCTTACATAATCTTGCTACTCTATAAATGCTGTTCAAACTCCCAAACACATATTGAGCTCTGAGAGTGCTGGATTCTCTGATAGGAGTTATGGGAGTTATGTAAAAATAAAGGAAATACCTAAATGTTATCTGCCTTCAAAGAACTTTTAATCCATGGTTGTTAAGAAATAGCATTTATCCCAGTCAGAATATTCTGAAGTGTTGTGTACATTGGCAAGGATGGATTACAAAAAACCTACCTTCTTAAAGAAGGTGCCATGGGACTTTATACTGAAGATGAGTCCTGAAACTCTAGAATGGAAGATTGGAGAAAAGAGATTTTATCAGGCCACAGGAAAGGAATGACCAAAGATATAAATGATTGTTTAACACTGGGGAGAAAGGAAAAATCTGACTTCCTGTAAGCAGAGGATAATTTATGATGCATCATTGAGTGTAAATCTGATTGAGGAGGAGAAAACATCGAAAGTTTTAACTCAAATTGAACATCAAGATTCAGAGTTTGACTCAGCATATTACCGAGACTCTATTAATTTGGCCAAATCCTTGTGTATCCTCTAATTGTATGTGTGTGTTGAGTGGGAAGTTTGTGAGTTGATGAGTTCTAGTAGATGGTTTGTCAAGGATAGAAAGTTTGCCAAGGGAAAAAAGTGTCTTGGAATTGCTTTGGTTTTAAGAAAGCAAACTGACATACATAAATTAATATGGCTTTCCCGGGTCCTCAGAACAATTCTTGAACGAAAGATCTCAATCCTAATTCAGTGGCATTGGCCTAAGGGTCCAGCCTAAGAACTCAAGAGGAATAACCCAAAGAATATGGCCTGCCCCACAAACACTACATTCAAGTCATCAAGTGTTTATTAAATTAGCCTCTTTTGTACTAAATATTCTTCTGGGTGCTGGGAGATAAGAAAGGTGAGTCAGTACCACTTGGTTCTGCCTCATTCATTGTTCAATGTACACTTACTGAGCAATTTCTGTGTGGAAAGACTACCAGCACTCTACTGGGGCTTGGCGGTGTCTTGGGATGCTTCTTTAATAAATATCCTTTGCAGATAATTACCCACCTCTATACCCTGACCTGTCTCATCCCAATTTCAGAATATTAAATGCTGTGTGAGATGGAATCAAGTTTTGTCATTTGCATTTAAGTTGAAGAAAACGGCAACGAATACAAGAGATCTTAGGAAACAAGTGCTTGTTCCCATGAAGCCAAAAGAAAGTTGGCCCACGGAGGATAGATCCCAACTACTCATTGTCTTGCAGGTGTTGCCCTGCAGAGTGATGTCTTTGCTATTTCCTGAGAGGACAGTTTTCTGGCCTCTTGCCAGCTCTCACTTTAAGTCCATTTGTTGTGGACTTGGTGATATCATAACAGTTAAGTGAATTTCACAGTTCTTCCAAAAGCTGATGGGATGTCAAATCTGAGTTGCTTCTATATTTAATGTTTTCCTCTGAAATGTCATCTTATGTGTGTCAAAGTAATAATGAATATACAACTAAAGGAACAAAGGAAAGGATCAACAAAACAATAGAAAGCTTATAAACATTGATTGAGCACTCAAGTGAAGTTGAAGAAAGGTAGTTGGAATTGGAAAACGAGTAAGATGAGTTTGACTGACAGATTTGCTCCATATGTATTAAATATGTGCTGATTTAAAAGCCTACTTTTAAAAGTGCCTACTACACTTCTCATATATCAGATCCTGTGTTAAGTCTTTTTTTAAATATATTGTTTTGTTACATCCTTACAGGAAGTCTGTGGAATAATTAACACAATGTTCATTTTGTATTTGTGAAAGTGAACATTAGAAAAATTAACAAGTCAGACAACTAGCTAATGACGATGCTGGTTTGGTGTAAAGAGCACAGCTGTCTGTCCTGTCACAATGACTGTAGAACAATATTTTTAAAAAGGTGAAAATCAACCTGCGCTTTCAATAGAGTTCATGATAATAGAGAAGACACACACAGCAACATGAACTGTCTGAACACATTGTTTGGCTTTAACCATGTATTTTAATTGAATCCATATTTCATTAATTGAAAATTGATCCTATGAAAATCATAACATTGATCAACATCATCCTAAACCCAAATGAAAAAGCCAGATAAAGAGAAATTGATCATGTAAAACATTTATGTTTCCATGCAGGGCATTTAACGTATATAGCCTAGTAATCAGTTCAGTTAGAAGTTGTCAAAGTGCTTGCTAATGATTGATTTAGCATCAGGTCAAATAAAATGCCAATACCCTTACTACCAAAAATATCTTAAAGAAACAGTAATTTAGTGTTTGTTTGACCTTCATATGATAGATTTTGCAGCAGTGAAAATACCTTTCCTTGTCATTCTTAGAATGTTGAAGATAAAAAAATCTGTAAGCCAACACTGACTACCCCATGGTAAAAGCTGTTTAGCGACATAATTTATAGGGAACATGTGATAGTTTCCAGGAGTGACATGCGTCATCTTCCCACATGAAACTATGTAGAATGCAATTTTACAGCTGGGTAAATTCTCAAGGCAGGGCACAGAGATCCGGCTGTGGGATTGCCCATTAATGTCAGAAGGAGTCAAGGGGCTCTATTCCTCATGCCCCTCTTAGAGAATGCACCTGTGTCGGCCTGCTAAGAGGGGAGTCCTTTCCTTTTCTGGAAATTCTGAATGCCACTGTTAGCTGATATCATATATAGATGGTTATACAACTTTAGGTTGGTTCTTAGATTTGTCTATGGCCAGTCATGCAATGAAAATGGAGAAGTCATGCATTTTTTCCCATATAATTTTAGACTTATTTTATTAATATAAATGGCCAGCATGAGCATAAATATTTGATATTATGTGAAATAGAAGTCATGTAATAGAAAACCCATGCATTCAAAGAAGTAAGTTGTAATGTGATGTTATATCATTATAATGCTTATAAAACTGTGATCCATATACATTCAGACCTAGGATAGTACTGTAGTTAAAAAAGCAAAGTGCATGAAATAATGGGTAATTCAAATATCTCAAGTCTTTACTTCCTATTTTTCCACATAAGGAAGGTGGCACATAGGTCCTTGCAATACTTTTTTAAATTCCCATTTTTCTTTCTCAATTTATTACCCTTAAACACTTCAGCAGCCTCTAAGCTGCTGCCCTCTAAAAATCCTCCACTTACTCTTGAATACCTGTGTTGTATATCCTTTCTTTCCACCCATTCTCTTTCAAAAGTCCCAGAACCAGCCTGGTTAGACTGGACCCGCCTTAGATGGTGCCCTGTGGGCAAGAAACTGAGAAGGCCATCCCATGATCCTCTTCAGCAGAAGGTAAACAGAAAGCAAACAACAATTACTGATTCACAACCAATAGCACATAATAATAGAGATTTAAAAAAAAAAAACCACCCATTGGATATCATTCATGTACTGATTTTTTACAAATGTTATCAATTCACAAATAGTTTACAACATGTATTTTTATTTTTAAATTTTTTTTTCAACGTTTTTTATTTATTTTTGGGACAGAGAGAGACAGAGCATGAACGGGGGAGGGGCAGAGAGAGAGGGAGACACAGAATCGGAAACAGGCTCCAGGCTCCGAGCCATCAGCCCAGAGCCCGACTCGGGGCTCGAACTCACGGACCGTGAGATCGTGACCTGGCTGAAGTCGGACGCTTAACCGACTGCGCCACCCAGGCGCCCCACAACATGTATTTTTAAATGCCCACCAAGTACAGGGGACCCCAGAGAACACGAAACTGAAAAAAATGCAGAGACGTAATTTTTGCCATCAAAGAAGGAGTTTAATATTTAGATGATAAAAATATTCTGGAACAGATGATATTGTATGGCATTATGGTAGCTACTAGCAACCTGTAGTTATTAAGCACCTGAAATGTGGCTGGAGTAACTGAATAGCATCTAATTATATTTAATTTACCTTTATTTTTTTAATGTTTTATTTTTGAGACAGAGAGTGAGAGAGAGTGAGAGAGAGGGAGAGAGAGAAAGGAGGGACAGAGAAATACAGAAAATCCCAAGCAAGCTCCGGGCTGCCAGCACAGAGCCTGATGTGGGGCTAGAACTCGGGAACCGTGAGATCATGACCTGAGCCAAAATCAAGAGTCGGATCCTTAACCGACAGAACCATCCAGGTGCCCCTAATTTACCTTTAAATGTGAATGGTCATCAATTAATATTTGAATACTACCATGTTGGACAGCGATAACCTGGAAACTCCAAAAATCTAGCTTGTGAGAAAAATTCCAAAAATTTTTCAGTGGGGTTCATGTTACTAGATGAGTACAAACAAAATTCTTTAAGGCTCAGAGAAATGAAGCCCCTCAATTGAGAAAAAATTAAACCAACAGTTTAATGTAGATTTGAATGATGAGGCAGCATCATTTAGATAGTGCAATTGATTTTATAAATGGCTTTAAGAGGAAAAGAACACCTGCTGTGCATCAAGTATTTTATATACATGAGCTCATTGAGTTCCCACAGCTAGAAAATATTGCCTCTACTTTATAATTGGTGGAACTGAGACTCCAAGGTTAATTAACATACCCAAGTTCACCTGGCTAGCGAGTGGCGACGACTGGGTTTGAAGCCAGGTGTACCTGACTCCTGATCTTAGCTGTGTTACACTCTACTGTGCCGGTGAAGGCGTGAAGGGGGACCTAAAACAATTCAAGACGAACACAACAGGATGACCCGAGGGTGGCAATGTCATGGTCACGAGTAGTTGAATGAAGCAGAAGGTGAGCTCAGAGGCGGTGGATGGATGCATAAACCAGTCAGAGAAGAAGATAGTAGCGAAGATCTGGAACTGAGGGAAAGGCTGAGGTTCAGGATGGGAGATCGATTTAAGATGGATGTGAAATCTGATATTTGACGTAGGAGTGGGTGGTGGGTCAGCTAAAGACAAAAGGCACAAAGAAAGGTGCTTATATTAAATTTCAGAAAACATGTCTTCTGAACATGAATGAATGATCAGTGGAGTTAGAAAAGTAGGAAGACATAATATGCAGTAGTGGTCCCCTGTGTCATGTACTATACGAGAGAGCAAGAAGGGTGAGGAGCAAGCAAGAAAATGGAGAGTTTCCTGCTGAGATGCACAGTGACCTTGAAAAGAGAGGAAATGCAACTATTTAGGAACACTCTAGTTTCTTCCAAATGTATACTTTCCAAAGGCCCTTCCATGTATCCCTAGGCCTACACTCTCCTACACACCCAGGTCTGTTTTCAGGATTTTAGGTAGACAAGAAATGAGTACTTTTTAAAAATTTTTTTCATGTTATTATTTATTTTTGGGGAGAGAAAGAGAGGGAGAGACAGAGTGAGTGTCTCTCGGAGGGGCCGGGAGACGGAGACACAGAATCCGAAGCAGGCTCCAGGCTCTGAGCGGTCAGCACACAGCCTGACGTGGGGCTCGAACTCATGAGCCATGAGATCGTGACCTGAGCTGAAGCTGGATGCCAACCAGGCACCCCAAGATCTGACTACTTTTTAAGTAGAGCTTATGATTTTCAGGAGGCTGTAGCTGGCTTTTCTCCCTGTCTCCACCCCCCAGTTCTGCAGCTGTGACTTAGTAGCACTTAATAAAAATTAGTAGGGTGAATGAATGAGTCTAGAAAATTTTTTCCTGGCATATTTTAGCATTTGGGGAAAATATTCATTAATTATTGGACCTCCAGGGACTAAGTATTATTGGAAACACACACACACACAAATCTAACAAATGTTACATATTATTCTTATTTCTAAAGAATTCATATTCTAAATAGAAGAGAGAGTAAAACCAAAACACAAGATTATCAGGTGCTATGTTTTATAGAACATAAAACTGACCATGAGCCAGCGTGCAATGGTGCAAACAAACTGATTTTTTTAGTTTATTTATTTTTGAGAGGGAGAGCACATTCCTGTGTGAGTGGGGGAGGGGGAGGGGCAGAGAGAGAGACTCCCAAGCAGGCTCTGAACCCTCAGCTTATAGCCCCACGCAGGGCCTGAGCTCACGAACCACGAGATCATGACCTGAGCCAAAATCAAGAGTCAGATGCTTAACGGACTGAGCCACCCTGGCACCCCAGACAAACTGACTTTAAAGACTGAACTACCCTCCTCTCTGTGTAGCTCACTGGCTCCCATCTCCTTCCATGTGAACCCAGGACATCTTTCTATTTTAGCAAGTGAGTGGGTAAGCTTTGGCAAAAGAGAACCTCTAATACCTTGTCCAAGGAGTATAATCAATCAGTGTCTGTTTGGATTGGATGGATTTCTTGCCATATCAATTATTGAATATTTTGAATAGCACCCTGTAGGTGCATATTGTTAACACTGCATGAATTTGTAAGAAGTTTTAGAAAATCAGGTAAAACAAATAACAGCATGTGCTAACTATACACAGATTAAATATAACAACAAATTACTCAGGAAGTATTGGTGACGTTAATTTCTTTAGGTAAAAATGATTATGAATCATGGATTAGCCATGGGTATGTGAGTGCATCTAAATTTGATATTCCAATACTATTTTTGGATTTCAGCATGCAGTTTCTCAGTGCACGATGATTGCTTGTCTAGCCCTGGCTTTGCTCTTAATTAGTTTTATGGCCTTGGTTAAGTCACTTTACCTCCTAGGTTTACTTACTTCTTTGAGAAGTAAGTGAGCCGAAAAATTGTATCAGAATGATATCGTAGGGTAGGTCTATGGAACTGGAATGTATAATGCTAAGCAAAATAAGTCAGTCAGAGAAAGACAAATACCATACGATTTCACTCATATGTGGAATTTAAGGAATAAAACAGATGAACCATGGGAAGGGAGGGAACATGAGAAGAGAGGGAAGTGGATCACAAGAGACTTTTAATGATAGAGAAAAAACTGTGGGTTGACAGAGGGAGGTGGGTGGTAGATGGGCTAGATGGGTGATGGGTACTAAGGAGGGTGCTTACTGTGATGAGCACTGGGTATTTATTGTATGTAAGTGATGAATCACTGAATTCTACTCTCGAAACCCATATTGCACTGTATGTTAGCTAAAATTTAAATAATAAACAAGAGTGATATTTTCTACACGTATCCGAAAATTCCTATACCAGTGGCCCCCAAACTAAGGACTTATATACAAAGAAGTCCCTAAGAAGGGCAGTCTTCAGGAAGGATAAAGAACGATCCTGGATCCATTTCTTTACAGTCTTTTGGCTCCACCCTCTACATGTGTGGACTTTATGCTCAATGATAGCGGAGTAAGAGGGACATTGCTTCCTGTGTCTTTCTTAAGCATGAAGAGTACTCCTTCCTCCACCTTGTAAAGAGATTTCCCCTGAAATTTCTGGCCAAAGTTGTGTCATATGCTCCTCTCTAAAGAGATACCTGGCAAGGATAATAGGAGCGTAATGATTGCCTTAAACTATACCATTCTTGCCCTCTGGCTGGGGATGAGTCCAGCTTTCCCTGAATGTGGCCGAAAGAGATCATGGGTACCCAAACAAAATTGGGATTCTGCTAGGAAGAAGGAAGGAGAGAGTAACTGCTGTGTAGACAGTTATGATTCTGATTCTCTTTTTAGCAAATGCTTCTCCTTTTAGCAAATTAAATCATTGACCTATTTCCATTGTCCAACAGTCCTCCTTCCCTGTCTCAAATGTTACCTACTTGGACTTGAACTCTCAAACCCCCAAACAAGGATCATCGATTATATACACAAAAGTCGTGCAGAGGACAATTAAACAGGTCATTCAAAGTTTGTTCTAACTCCAGTCCTTTCCTTATCACTCCATTGCTTCATGAAACTGTAAGAGGAAGAGTGGGTTAGTTCAGCGGGCTATTGCATCACACTAATCATGGCAGGGACCATGGATTTAATCCCCATATTAACTAAATTGTATTGTTCCAGTTCTCTTTTACCAACAGTCTGCCAGATGCTGAGAAGGGTTCCTGGAGGACAGGGCAGTTTGATGTAGCTGCTACTGAGTGGGTAAGACATACTTTGGCAAAAGTCCAACAATTAGGATTTCACACAGGTGGACTGCTTGACTAGCACTCTAAAATAAGTGAGCTGTTCTTAGCCAGTCATACTGTTTCACTGTATTCTCACAAAAAGGCAAATTCAGAGAAGATTAGTGAGGTGTTGAGAAAGTAGGGGGATGCAATCCACAGATTAGCCAATACTGTCTCCTTAGTTCCTTTCCCCTGGACATTGTGACTGGGTTTGATGGTTTGTATTCTGATTTATTTCAGAACCTAACCTGTATCTATCATCCTAGGTCTATGGAAAAGCCATGGTATTAACTAGAATCCTGAGTTTGCAATCAAGTATCATCTACAGCTGATAGTGGGTCCGGAGGCAGGCTCAGGGTGAAGTGAGCTCCTCTGTAACCCCGTGGAAGATTCAGTGACAGGCACAAAGCACAGCTCAAAAATGTCTTCTAGAACTGGTGGTGCTCTTGCTCCCCAAGGAAACATGTACTTTCTTTTTTTTTTTTTTAATTTTTTTAACGTTTATTTTTGAGACAGAGAGAGACAGAGCATGAACAGGGGAGGGTCAGAGAGGGGGAGACACAGAATCCGAAACAGGCTCCAGGCTCTGAGCCATCAGCACAGAGCCCGACGCAGGGCTTGAACTCACGGACCGCGAGATCATGACCTGAGCTGAAGTCGGCTGCCCAACCGATTGAGCCACCCAGGCGCCCCTGAAACATGTACTTTCTTCTAGTAGATTATACCCTGGTGATTCTACCTCCTAGTCAGCTTGTTACATACAGACAGATAGTTGAACAGTTTCCCATAGAATGTATTTCAGTTTAGGAAGAGGTATTTTATACTGCAGTAATTCAAGCTTCTTCACATTTGAGATATGGTTCTGGTAATATGATTATTGATCATTGATTTCACTACAGATCAAAGATTCATAGTTGGATCAAGGATTGCAATATTGTAAGACATAGGAAAACTGTCTTCTAAATTGTCCTAGAACAAGTCAGCTCCTGTGGTCCTGGATAACTTTCAAATCTTGAGTGACTTATTACCCTTTTCCTTATATTCTTCCTTCTTTTGGATTGAGGGTTAAAAAAAAAAAAAACTGTTCCAATATATGTTCCTTTGTTGACTTATTAGCTACAACTCTTTTTTTTTCCTTTTTAAAAGGGTTGCTTTAGAGTACAAAATATATTCTTTAACTCACCACAATTTACCTTGAAGTAATAGTACACTTCACATTCTGTCTTTCCCGTCTTTGTGCCATTATCATACATTTTATTCCTAAATATGTTATAAAAGCAAAAATATATTGTACTTTACTTTGCTCTTAACAAGTGAGTTATCTTTTAAAAGATAACTTTAAAAAAGATCATTTTAAAATATAATTTTAAAAGATTGAAAAATTATAAAACAACATCTTTCATATTTACACATATGTTAACCATTTTGGCATTCTTAATTCCTTTGTGTATACCCAGATTTCCAGCTAGTATCATTTTCATCATGCCTGAGGAATTTCAATTTTCTTTGTAATTCAGGTTTGTTGGTGATTAATTTTTTTCAGCTTTTGAATGTCTAAGAAATTTCTTTGTTTCCTCTCTATTTGTGAAAGATATTTTCACGGAGTATAGATTTCTACTTTGACACATCTTTTTTTTTTTCAGTACTTCAATGATAATTATCTACTGTCTTCAAGATTGCATTATTTTCACCAAGAAATCGGCTGTCATTCTGATCTTTGTTCCTCTGTATATGCTGTCTTTTTCCTGTGGTGAATTTTAAGACTTTTCTCTTTAATGTGTGTTTCAAGCTATTTAATTAACTGCATTTCAAACACTGTAGTTTTGGGGGGCTTTTGCTTGTTTTTAATGTTTATTTGTGTCTTTTGAGAGAAAAAGGGAGAGAGAGAGAATCCCAAGCAGGCTTCATGTTGTCAGCAGAGAACCCAATGCAGGGCTCGAACTCACAAACCCTGAGATCTTGACCTGACCTGAAGTCAAGAATTGGGCACTTAACCGACTGAGCAACCCAGGTGCCCCTGTTTCAGTGTAGTTTTATTCATGTTTCTTGTGCTTCGGCTTTGTTGAGCATTTTGAATCTATAGGTCTATAATTCTCAACAAAATTGGAAACTTTTTGACCCTTATTATTCTTTTCCTTTATTAGCCCGAATACACATATAAGGTTTTCATGGTGGTAGAAGACCATTATTACACACAGCAAATAAGCGTGTAGTTTCCCAGAGCCCTGATTTCTTAACCTTGGGATGAAGCAATGAGACCTTCAAGTTATTCTACATATACTAGTCTATATTGTAGGTGAAAACCCCAGAAAACAAACAAACAAACCTGAGTGCTTTGCTGTTTGGGAAGGATGTTTTTACTCTCTCTAGAATGTATATTAATCTCTCCAGGGGGAAAGATAAGACCACTGTCTCTAGCTTAACAAGGCCTTTACGCTCTTTGCGGTCCCAAGGCTCAGCTCCCCTCCGCTCCCCCGCCCCACACCTCATATACATTTCTCTAGAATTCTCTTACTATCTAAATTCTCTTTCTAAATTTTCCCATGGTGAATATTTCTGTAAAATTTGTAAAATTCAGAAAGCTTTAACTGTGCAAAAATTTTGCGGAATTTTACAATTCCACAGGGGATTGCTGTTTTTGAAGAATAATGGATCGTATGAATATTTACATTACATTCATATGTTACTATAATTAGTATGTGAATTATTATTATTATTATTTATTAA
Source organism: Panthera uncia (assembly GCF_023721935.1). Taxonomy (NCBI): domain Eukaryota; kingdom Metazoa; phylum Chordata; class Mammalia; order Carnivora; family Felidae; genus Panthera; species Panthera uncia. The sequence continues at coordinate 67,826,183 of NW_026057584.1, read as the reverse complement.
TATTATTATTATTAGAGCATTTCAGATAATAACAGTCTTCAGCACTATTACTTCATCTGGAGACAGAGTGATTTGGGAAAAGAACATTAATGAAATGTCTATGGAAAGCCTGTAGGACCAGCTGGTCCCCAGAGACTTTCAAGCCTTTTATTTATTTCCTCCGGGGTTAGAGGTATGTCACCACTCTGAATTATCTTTTGAACAGTGAATGTGCATCACACTGGTAACTCACCTATCGGTCTGTCTTGGGGATTCAGAAACTGTTATCCATCAGCTTTGACATTAGTCTTTTTTTTTAAGTTTTGCTGTTTGTAATTATAGGCTATTATCTGTACATTGTCTTGTCCCATGTTCTGAATTAATTATTGTTAATCTCCAAGGTTTATACTAAAAGTCATGTACTATTTTCTACGCCACTGAAATGCCTGGTTTATGTCCTTCCAGGCCTTTTAATTTAATTTTTTAATTTTTTTTTCAATTTATTCAAACCAAATAACAATTATCTTAAAGAGTTCATCCATTTCCCCCACTCCCCACACATTTATTTTTCAAATTGTTGTTTTCTGTTTTCCCTTTTGGGTGACTCCAATTATAGTTACATTAGCTACTTGAAGTCCCACAGCTCACTGAGACTCTATTTATTTTTTCCCCAATATAATTTCTCTGGTTTTCAGGTTGAATATTTCCTTTTATGATGTATTCATGTTCACTAATCTTTTCTTCTTCATTGTCTAATTTGTTGGTTCTACCCAGTGATTTTTTTTTTGGTCAAGTCTTGCATATTTTTTTTTATCTCTAGAAGCTTGATTTGGGTCTCATTTTATCATGAATGTCTTTGTGATTCTCCCTTTTTTCTACTTCTTGAATATAAAAATATAGTTATAATAAAGGCATACGTCACTTTATTGTGCTTTGCGGATTTGCAATTTTTAAAAATTGAGATTTGTGGCAACCCCATTTCAAGCAAGTCTATAAGCACCATTTTTCCATTAATATTTGCTCATTGTTTCTGTATCACGTTTTGGTAATTCTTATAATGTTTCAAACTTTTTATTATTATTATTATTATATTGATCTGTGATCAATGAATATGACTTACTGAAAGCTGAGATGATAGCATTTTTAGCAATAAAGTATTTTTTAATTAAGGTACTGCATTTTTTAGGCATAATGTGATTGCACATTTAATAGACTATAGTGGAGTGTAAACATAACTTTTGTATGCACTGGGAAACAAAAAATTATTTGGCTCACTTTATTGTGATAATTGCTTTATTGTGGTGGTCTGGAACTATGGTCTCTCAGGTATGCCTATAACTGTTTTGATGTCCTTGTGTACTAATTATACCATGTGTGTCATTTCTGGACCTACTTCTATTGATTATTTTTTTTTTCTCCTCCCCATGTGTCATATTTTCCTACTTCTTTGCATGTCAGGGAATTTTTGATTGGATGACAGACATTGTGAATTGTACTTTCTTGGGTGCTAGAAACACTTATATTGCTGTAAATACTTTTGAGGTTTGTTCTGGACCTCAATTAAGTTACTTGGAAACAACTTGATTTTATAGTCTTGCTTTTAAATTTTGCTAGGTAGAGCCAGAGCCGTCTTTAGTCTAGGGCTAACTTCTGCCCATTACTAAGGCAACACCTTGCCGTGTACTCTACTTGATGCCCTGTGAATGATGAGTTTTTTACATTTTCTCTATGGGAATACAAATTAATTCTAGTCCTGTGTGAGTTCCAGAGGTTTTTCTCTCTGCTGCCTTTGAGGTGTTTTATCCCCTACCTTGGGCAATTTCCTCATGTGCATGTGCTGGTCAGTACTCACCCAAAGCCTTCCAGGGAACCAACCCTCTGCAGATCTCTGGAGTATGTGCTCTCTTGCTCTCTCCCTCTTTTATTGAAATATAATTGACATATAACATTGTATTAGTTTCAAGTCTGTGACATAACGATGCAATATTTGTACATATTATGAAATGATCACCACTATAAGTCAAGTTAACATTCACATTACATAATTCATATTACAATCCTATTAAAAAATTTCTTTTCTTGTGAGGAGGACCTTTAAGATCTATTGTCCTAGCAACAAATACACAATGTAGTGTTTGTAACTACAGTCACTTTGCTGTACAATGCAGCTCCGAGACTTATTTTGGAGAGCTCTGTCTTCTCTGGTACTCGGTCCTGTGAACTCCAGCCACTTTGGCTTCCCAACTGTGTCATTTCCTCGATTCCAAGAGCCTCCTGGGCTTCACCTGGATTCCCTCTCTCTGTGCTGAAACCTGGAAACTCCCGCCAGGCAGTAAGCTGGGAAATCATCAGGATCAT
>NW_026057584.1:67671346-67818846 GCF_023721935.1 Panthera uncia | reverse complement strand
TAAGGTGTTTTTTTAATTCCTTATGTGGATGACAAAATAGAATAAAACAAAAATGAATATATATGAATGAATACACATGAATATATTGACAGATAGTAATGCCCAATAATACCACTTAAAAAGAATGTTGTAGTCAATGACAAAGGACCCGAGTTCTGGTCCTCAGTCTACTGCTAACTAACATTTGAAAACATTTAATCCTAAGCATCTCTACACCTTGATTTTCTCATCTGTAAAATAATGAAAGTGTATGCAATGAGATGTAGAGACCTTCCTCATATCAAGATTCTATAACTCCTTTGTTCCTGCTTAATGGTATCAAAATCATATAATTTTATAATATAAATACTTCAAATTCAAGACCCTGCAATCTGAAGTTCTGGCACAGAGTTGGAGAAGAGAGTGTGGTACAGAAACATCAGTTTTCTTCCTTCCTTCTTTCAAACTTGATGAGCAGCATAAATGCTTCATAACTCCCTCACTATCATTTCTCTTGTGGCTTCTGCAGCATTAAATACTCAAATTTCTCTCATCAGACTTGGGGAACTCAGGCCACTGAAAGACAAGACTTTCGAGGCTCCATGGTATTCTGTATGACATCCTAGTATGTTGCACTTCACTCTAGGGAAAATGCAGGTTGATCAACTGAAAACTCTGGGCTGGTGTGGCCCACAAGGTGGTCACCATTAGCCCCTGGCCTTACAGATGTTGGACAGTGCACAACAAGCCAAAATAAATATATGGCCCCAAATGAAAGAGAACACGGCACATTTAATTTACATCAGTCCAAATCTTGGATCCATTAGCTTCCAACAGTGGTGGGTAGTAGAAAGATATCCCCAATATATGGAATGATGGAATGTAATTTTAATATCATACAGTAATTAAAAACACTTTCTAAAAAAAGGATGACTATGACCCAATCCTCAAAAGTACGGGTGGTAACTGGCACATGGCTTAATTGATTTTACTTTTTAAAAGTTAATTTCTTTACTTTTTATTATTAGTCATGTATTGCAGCATTAAAATTAACATAAAGGTGAGGATAACACATGATCTTTATATGTCATCTTATTAAAATGAAGCTATTTTTAATACTTTTAAGAGGCCTATCAGAAAACACAATTTATATCCTCAAAGTATATTTTGTCAGTTTCAAGTATAATTTTTGCATTCATATTCTTTTATGAATTTTAATGGAGACACTTAAATTGTAATTATTCCTCTCAGCTCAAATGCAGGTAACAAATGGAATTCAATCAGTGTTTGCGCATAATGACCATCATTAAGAGAGAAATAATAATGACATTCTCTCTGCATTAAACTTGCAGACTCTTTACACAATGATCTGAATCCCATTATTGATCTCCATGGAGATATGTAATTGTCACCTATTCTGCATAATATCTGAATGTTAAATACATTTGTTTGGAACAAATATTTTAATGAATACAGTCAGTTCCACTTAATTAACTATCTGATAACTGAATATTTTTACTTAATAATTCAACTTGGAACATCAAAATTGTTCTATTTTTTATTCAAATACACTTGAGATTAGTCATAGATATTCATTTGAATGTTCATAAAATGTATGTAGAGTTTAAAATTCCCCTTGGCTTTCTTTAAAGTACATCCATTAGAGGGACAGTGGAGAGGTAGTTTTCATCTGTTTGAAATAATTTTTTCCCTTCAGTGTTGTTTAAAATAACCCCTTAGAAGCTTACTTGTAAAATGTGTTTTCTGACCAAAATCCTTCTGCCATCCAACTTCCTTTTATCATAAAATTGTTCATAAGAATGCTACTATTCATAGTTACTTACATATATACATTTTTAATGTGGGCATTTGGTTTGGGGAAGCAAATATGAATAAAATATTGAATTCACTTGTTCAGAAAGCTCTAGGAGAGTCGTAATTGGTGAATATTTAGCTAACCCAAGAACTATCTCTTGAAAGGGAATCTAAGATACTTATAATAATAGAAATAATAAGTACCATGAATTAAGGCTAGATTAATTTTTTGACCATGAGAGAAGCATCACATACCAGCATCAACACTCAGTGTTAGGTACTGTCATCTGATTCAATTCCACAAATACTTGCTGAGAACCAACCACAAGTCCAGTGTTGCACCTGGGAGTGATGAAACCATAGTGAGTAAGACACCAGACTTGGCCTCAAGAAACTCATCGACTGGTCAGAAGAAATTCACTCACACAGCAAGCTTTGACACGGGTGACAAATGCCAATGGCTTGAAAGAAATGAAACAGAAGCACGGAGGTGAAAATGATTCGCCCCATGGACCAATCAAAGAGATGGCAAACTTCTGATGTCTTAAGATGAACAGAATTTTGCCAAGCTTAAAACATGGTTAGAGAGGCTTTAGAGTAAAAGAAGTTTCATGAACAAAAGCTTGGGATATATAAGAGGATCTATATACAAGTGGCTCTATAAGTGAATCTTTCTGAGTACCTCAAGGGCCAGTTCAGTTCAACTAGAGCCTGGAGTGTATAGTGACCGGTGCAGAGGAATGAGACTATAAAGGTTACATGATAACTACAATTTATTAACCATTTTCTATGTGCCAGAAGCTTGACGTGTATCTTGAAGTCTCAGTAAAACCCTGTAGTATATCATTTATATAAATCAGGAAATTACACTTAGAGATGTTAAGTGCCTTGACTGATCCCACCTACCCCATAGGTAGTGGGGATGGAATTTTGGACCAGGTCCACTGGTGTCTAAAGCCTGAATTCTGAGCTGAGTGAAAATGAGGTTGGGAGGGCCTTGAAATATATGCTAAGGGAACTAAAGAAGTATTGAATATTTTCTGCAACAGAATGACATAATTAGATCAATAATTTAGAAAAAAAAAATGTTTGGGACATAGTGTCCAGATCAAAATAGAAGCAAAGTGATTTGAGGTAAACCTGCAAATTATGAGGTTGCTTTACTAATCCCAGTAAGATCACTTTAACTAGCAGAATAACAATGGAAACAGAAAGGGGACAGATTCAGCAGACTCCTCGTAGTAAAAACAGCAAGACTCAGTGTCAGATTGGGTGACTGAGAATATAAAAAAATCAATAAGGGAGTAAAGAAAAAAATTTTTTTCCCCTTCTATATTCCTGGAGATGGAGTAAGGTGTATATTAAAACAGTATAGTTTCTAAGATTGAAACTATGTTGATTTTAAAACACTTTGGTTTTATTTCTAGGTGGCCCTAGAAAATTCAGCAAGGATAGTTTTTCCTTCATGCTTCTATTTCAGTGCCCTTTCTGTTTGATCTTTTATTGCTTCTCCGTGCCTCGGTGCTGAATGCGAAAAGAGGCCATTGATTAATTCACATATAAATACCAGTAACTCAATGTGTTACTCTTTCCAATGCTACTAAGAAGGTAAAAGAAGACTGCTTCATGGAAGACAGTGCCGAAAGCGAGAATTAAACGATATCATTCACTTTATTGACTAATTTCTTGAATGTCAAGAATATGCCAGGCTCTTGGGATACAAAGATAACTTTTACACAGTTTACACTGGGTATTTTGCATGTGGAGCAGACATGAATTTTTGGAAGTCAGAGGGTGGACTGTGGGAGGAAGAAAAATGCTGCCTCTCCCCAACAGATGTGCATGTCCCAACCTCTTATATTACATAAGGAACCTAAGGAACTTTGCAGACAGAATTCAGGTTGTGGACCTTAAAAAAGAGAAGTCATCTTGAATTATCTTAATGGAACCACTGTAATAACGGGCGCTCTGCAAAGTAGAAGAGAAAGACAGAAGTCAATGAGACAGGTGCAAAGTGGAAAAAGCAAAAGAGATTTGAAGCGTGAACAGAAATCAACACCACCACTGGCTTTGCATATGGAAGAAGATGGTTTCCACAAATCAAGGAACGTATGGTCTCAGGAAGCTAGAACTACCCTTAGCTGAGAGCTGAGGAAATCAGTCTTACAACTGCAAGGAACTGATTTCTGCCAACACACATGAACAAGGAAACAAATTCTGCCCTATAGAATCTGACCTATAGAACTGTAAGAGCAGAAACTTTTGCTGTTTTAAGTGGCTTGGTTTGTGGTAATTTGTTATTGCAGTGATAGAAAACTAATACAAGTGGGAACAAAAATAATGCTTACCTTAAAATAGATAGAGAGTATTAAATATAATAATGCATTACTGCATCAGATGTGTAGAAAACCCTAAAAGCAATTAGCTATTATTTTTGTCATTTTGGGGCTGATTGTAACTTTAGCCTTTGGCCCACAGAAGGTGTTTCGATTTCACCAGGAATGTCCTGGGCAATCCCAGCCCCTCTCTTGTCCATGGCTTACTGCCATCAGTTTCAGAAAGATGACTCCAAATCCTAGCCTAAATTGAAGGCAGACTTCCAAGTCTTTATATTCTTTTTGGGACCCAGCTCCCCATATGATGGATAATATGAGTGCAATAAAGTCTAATTCCTTAGAGAAAACATCCGAGTTTCTGCTCGTTACCATATCTTCTGCCAACAAAATGCAATAGTCTTCAGAGGCAGTTCAAGAACAACATTACTGAAGACAACCCTTCACACTTCAGTTAAAGAACATCTGCATTCAGGTAAATGATTATATCATGCTTTCTCCCAAGGAACAGCGGGCTGTTTGCTTTATACTCTGACACCAAAGGTTAAATTTAGGTTTTTAGTGCACACAGGCAATGTGATTTCTCACTTGTTCTCCTAGGCATATTTTCTTGTTTCTTTGTGTGCCTGGTATTTGTGATTTCTATGCTGGGAATGATGGATTTTACATTGTTTAGTGCTGGATTTTGTTGTGATCTCTTAAAGAGCGTTAGATTTTGTTCTGGCACACAGGTAAATACTCTTGGATAAGTGTGATTCTTTTGAGGCTTACTTTTAAGTTTTGTTACAGAAAGCCCAGAGCAGCTTTTTTCTATGAAGTTGATTTAGGTCTAACTACTTAGTGTGGTCTTTCTAAGAACTCTACCCTTTTTCTTATGTATTTTGAGGTTTTTCCACTCTGGTCGGTTGGAAAAAACTTTTCCTACCTGGATTTGAACTTTGGGAATTGTTCAACCTATTGCTTTTTCATTATTTTTCATATGTTCTTTTCCCAGACTTGGGGAAGTTTTTCCCCCACAAATGGGCATATCAACCAAAGTCTTAAGATCCTCCTGCAGACCCCCAAGCTCTTTTCTATTATTTTTACAGCTCCACTACCCTTGTCTGCAAGATCTTACCTGCTTGACTTCTCTAGGCTCAGATCACTGTCTTCTCAACTCACTGCTTCAATTCCAGGCTTTATTTCAGTTTCCTGTTCTGTGCCCTGAAACCTGGCTCCAGGTGGAAAGCTAGGGCAATCATAAAGCTTACTTTTTCTGGTTTCAGTTCTTACAGGAATGTCAATCCTGTTCTGCCTATTGTCTTCTGTCTGAAAGTTGTTTATATATACATATATATATATTTATTAATTCTAGCTTTTTTAGTCATTTATAGTGGGATGGAGCAAGTGGAAATATATGCTCATTCTCTATGTTTATTATAACTTCTGTTTTAGTAACCAGCTTGTGACAGCTTCTTTGTGTATTCTAATCATGCTCACAATGTGTCATGTGACTCTAGCCAATCTGTTTTGTGAAATATTTGCCCTTTTTTTTATTCATGGTAAGCTCTGCCTACTGCAAGGAATTCTTGTTATTTCTAAATATGGCACCTCTACTTTGGAATAAACAGGTAAGATACGATTACAGGGAAAAAAACAGCAACCAAACTGAAGTTCATGGGCATGTGTTCAACGGGATCTGATGAGACATAGGTTTTTGTCTTACCCTATTGCTACAATACACATATACACATACACAGTCACCTTACACACATACACACTCTTGGTACACACATGTGCCACACAGCTATAGGTCCACAGTTGCAAAAGTATCTTCTAGAAATTTTATCTTCTTTCCCACATGTACTCTTACTTCTTCACTTCCTTCCCTTGCACTGTCATGTAGTCTAAGGAGACGATCTCTCGCAGTCTCTTATACCTTTGAAATGTAGCTTTGCACATGTCAGTGTTGGTTTCTTTCAGCAGCCCACACCTCCACCCATCTTCCTACCAAGAAAACACATTTGAAGTAATAGGCAGGAGTTGCCGGCATCTTCTTTAGTAACTTGCATTTAACATACTTAACTCTCTGGGGCATCTGGGTGGCTCTGTTGGTTGAGCATGGAACTCTTGATTTCAGTTCAGGCCATGATCCCAGAGTCCTGGGATCAAGCCCCATGTCGGGCTCTGCACTGAGTGTGGAGCCTGCTTGAGATTCTTTCTCTGTGTTCCCTTCTCTCTCTCTCTCTCTAAAATAAAAAAAAGTACTTAACTCTCTTATGGAACTGAGGTTGTATCTGCATCCAGTATATTCTTGCAATTTGGTGCAACAGTATTTTTTTTTGCCAAAATATATGTATTCTTTCAAAAGAGTTGGCCTTCTTCACTTATTTCTGGATTAAAGATTAACTCAAATTTTTGTTTTTATTTCTGACAAATTTGTTCACTTTCTAGAATAAGTGTGATACAGTTACTCTCTCAAGATTTTGAAATGATTTGCAGATGAACTTGCAAAACACATGCTACTTAATATTGGTGGATATTAAAACTAAGAGATTCAGCAAACTAGGTAAGAATGAGTTTTTATTATTATTTTATTATTTAAAAAAATGCAGACAAAAGCATGAAAAAAAACAAAACAAAACAAAACATAAAAACCATTCCTGAGAATAATTCTGCTACAGTTGATCAAATATATGTTTTATAATTTTTTTAGAAGTAGCAATCATTAGGAAGGAATGGTCCCTTAAGAATTTATTTATTTATTTATTTTTTAAGATTTTAAAAAATGTTCATTTATTTTTGAGAGAGATAGATAGAGCATGAGCAAGGGAGGGGCATTGAGAGAGGGAGACACAGAATCTGAAGCAGTCTCCAGGCTCTGAGCTGTCAGCACAGAGCCTGATGTGGGGCTTGAATTCACGAACCTTGATGACCTGAGCTGAAGTCAGACCCTTAACTGACTGAGCCACCCAGCCCGGAGAATATAATTTAAAAAGACATATAATTCAAGCTACCTCAAATCAATTTTCTTTTTAGGAAAAGTTTATTAAACTGGCAAACCAAAAAAAAAATATATATATATAAATGTAGCACATCTAAATTTAAATTAGCAAGTTGACAGATTCTTGTAAAAATATGAAAAAATATGATTTAAACGTAACACATAAAGACTTGCAATGGTTTAAATATTGCACCCAAAATTTCATGATTAATGAGTAATGTCACATAGAGGAAGTTTGAAAATAGCATACTATAGCTTGCTGTACTGATTGTGGTTTATCAATGAATTAGTTAAGAACATAAGTTGCATACCTGCCAAATTCCTAAACATAATTTTTTACAGATGATGGTGAATAATTTTTCATGTCAGAATCACGGCCTATGAAGAGATTGGAAAGTTGAAACAACGGACTGCAAACTACCACTTAGTCCTGGAAGTGGCAGGTATGGCTATGTAGCAACACACAAGGTCAAAAATCTTTTGACTTTGGAGTTTTCTATGGTTATTAGTTCGATATTAGATAATAGTGTCTTATCCTGCATTGATAGATGTATGGTGCTAACAGTGCGTGGGCCCTAAGAACATGTGAGACGATAGTCCCGCATGAAAAGTCTTGATATACAGTAGACGCTGAGGGATTTGGCAACCATATCATGAACAGGATAGTGTGGGCAAGAAGATAGTGGTATAGAAACCATATAAGCAAAAGTGGTAAACAAAAGAAAGTGATCATTGCAAATCTGATGAAGAAAAGACCCACATTGTTTTCAGGTGCTTGAAGGCCTATCACGGGAAAGATTGGTAGTCTGTGTAGGTCAAGAAAACAGAACTAGGAACATTAGAGAAAAGCTAAAATATACAGCACTTGGGAGCAAGTGTAGAAAGCAGGATGCTCAGGGAGAGTCGATCTTGGTTCGCTCTTGATTAACCTTATAGCCAACTGCTTGAGTACAGTGGAATGGTGACTGTCTGCAGTATCCCTGCCATTACAAGAATTTCAAAAGTTTTATTAGATGAACCACAAAGTTATTTCTACCGAGATATTCTTTGACTCAATTTGACACAAAGAATTTCTTCTAATTAGACTCATCTCCTTGCAGTGGCCTTCACACACCATGCTTATACTGAAAGTAATCAATACTATAGTATTGAAATCTCAGACAACTATTCCCCCCACCTACGTTTTGCCCATCTTTCAAATTCAGACTCTAAGTACCTCTCCTTTATGAAGTGTTCCTTTATTATTCAAGGCAATATTAAACTCTTTTCATTGGCAACTTCTGCTAGTGTCACTCATAAATTCCATTTCCTACCCCTCTTTTCTGCTCTATCTCCATTGAATGTATTGTATTTCTTTCTTTTGTTTATTGCATATCTCTCCACATTAGAATTTAAGCTCTACAAAGGTAGGTGGATTTGTTTCTTGGGGCTGCTGTAAAAATCACTACAACACGGGTGGCTTAAACAACAGAATATAATATCTCACAAATTTGGAAGCCAGAAGTCCAAAATCGAGATATCAGCAGGGGCAGTTCCTACCAAAAGTTCTAAGGGATAATAGGTTCCGTGCCTTTCTTATAACTTCTGGTGGCTGTTGGCAATCCTTGGCTTTCCTTGGCTTGGGGCTTCATAACTCCGATCTTTGCTTTTGTATTCACACGGTCTTCTTCTGTTTGTGTCCCTGTGTCTTCTCCTTTTCTGTCTCACAAACTATTGGATTTAGAACTCACCCTAACCCTGTTTTGAGATCCTTAATCTCAAAAGGCTCTATCCCAAATAAGCCCACGTTCACAGATTCAGAGTTAATTTATCTTCTGGGAGGCACAATTCAACTCACTATAATAAGTATAATTTTCCTGTTGTGTTCGCTGCTATATCCTCAGCACCTGGACCAGAGCCTAGAATATAGTAAGTCCTCAATAAATATTTGTCAAATGAATGCATTGAGAGCCTAAAGCAGGCCAGACACTGGATTTCTAAAAACAATGCTGCATAGGTAGCTGGTAATGCACAGATAACAGATATACGAATGGATAAAGGAGTCACTTAGAAGCACTGTTGATTTGTTTTATCTTGCCATACGAACATCTTGTTCTTTCTTCCTTGCTTGGCAATGTTTCGTTTTGGAAGAAGTACTCTCGCCAAAAAAAGGATGGTATCTTTATGTCCAAACATACTATTTCCTCAAAGGCATATGTAAGTGTGAGGGAAATATGTAAATAAAATCCTCTTTATAAATTCTAACATGAAGCTTTAGTGACATTTGTCATTTAGTTAACTGTAAGATGTTATATTTAAACAGCTTATTGTATTCATGTCTTCTACTATAGATCTGCCCCAAACTCAGTATAATATGAATTTGTAAAATCAAAAATTACAAGAAAGAAGAGTTCAGAGCCCATCACCAATAATTTATCCTTTCCCCCACAGAAGCCTGGTAAGAATGCCAAAGACCCTAATTTGTCTATTTCAAATTCACATCAAAAAAAAAAAAAAAAAGCAAAATCGCCTATTTCCTCTGTGATCTGTACAAATCAGGAAAAATATCCAGGCCCTTCCATTATGAAGGTTGTATGGACTTTGTAGAACAACTCTTTTGTTAGGTTATACTAGTTCACCATTTACTTAATTAGACAATAAATTTACAGTCTGAAAATATGGTTCAGACAATAATTCACTCATGCATTTTCGGAACAAAATTCAAGACCCCGTACTCTCCTGAAAAAAATCTCACTGGACTAAAAAGGCAAGAGATACTTTGCAACATTTGAAGTCTGCTGTCTGATGTTTTTTAATTATTTTCTAATTTATTTTATACTTTGAAGATGCCATTAAATATTACTCTTCTTAACCTTTATGTACATTATAAATTATAAAATAGATACGTGAAAAATATAACACACATCTAGTAGTTCTTTATTCTAGACCACCACCAACCATTCCCACCACATACTCACCCAGAAGAGAAGAGCTTTGAATAGTACACAGCACAGCTTCACATGGAAACTTCCAGAAAAGTCAACTCTTTTGCCAACGACTACACATACACACACACACGCACACACGCACACATACACACGTTAAGTAATGCGCAACATTAAGTAACATTAAGTTACTGATTTAATAGGAAAAATCCATCTTTGTGTGGAAGTAAAATTATGCAAAAAATGTCTAATTCTATACTGGAAAACATGATATATGAAATGGTTCTTCATATTTCAATGCTTAATATTCAGAAGCAAAAAGCGTACTCCCTATTTCAAAATAAAATCTGTTAAGAAAAGCGACGTTATTATGGACTGACTGATCGGTTAACAGGCTCACAGTCTTGATTTTTAGCAAAGTCTTATAGTTCCAAGAATGGCGTCCAGATGCTTTCTTAGGTATGGGTGTCATTATTTTTAGCAAAAGAAACCTTTTCACCCTTAGTCACGTCAAAGCACAAAGAGTTCCATAAATCAGTGCCAGGCTTGTTTTCATTCCTAAATACCTGGCCACTATATATTTATGTCATGTAAATTTTATTGCCTTGTTTTCAATAAGGATTTAGAAGATTAAAATGGACTTTTAAAATACAAATGTATATTTTTAGCCCTATTTTCTGCTTTTTTCTACATCCCAAATTTCATTTAGTTTAGGCAATGACATTGAACTAGTCAGTTGAATTTTTATTGCTAGTCCATTTCACCTCTTACTTTCCAGGGAACAAAACCAAGCTACAACATTTCACTGAAAACATTGTAACACATTCTTGAAACCAGACTCTAGACAAGCGCATACAAAGAAATGTGTTTTTTTTATTTATTACAAACTCTATACATTTAGAAAAGATTGTGTTTTTTGCCTTAACTCTGAAAGCATGCCCCTTTCCGTCACTGAGAAATACAGAAATATTTGAAATTCCCCAGTAATCTGGGCTCACAAATGGAAACATTTGGTTGTATTTGGTTCACAAGCACAGGGGGCCTGTCTGCTTTTGGTTCTGGGTAATTAGAATGTACAGATTTGACATCAAATGTGCCACATTTTAGTTACAATGTAAAGAACTCGGAGCAAATGTGCCAAAGGTTGGATGCAATTTAGAGTATAATGTTCTAGAAGTGGAGAGAAGAAGAATGAGTAAGCCAAGTGAAATCCCTTGTGTCTATACAACAGATCAACACACCAAACAATGTTTGGGACTGAGCAATTAGGCAATTATCTTACTCTAATCACTATAGAAGGCCTGGCTATGGAAATCAGATCCCAAACCGTACAGTAATGGTAACCGTTTTACTCTGTTCCTAGATCAAATTAGATGGATGGCATCCAGATTTGCATCTGACTATGTCCTGTCTATTCACACAAACCCACTATTCATATTAAATTAACTGGCTATGAAATTGGTCAGTAGAACTGACTGCAGTGATCAGACCATTTGTATATATATTAGGGGAATTGAAAGAACAAATAAATATATAAGCAGAAAAATCTGAAATCTTTCAGATTACTAATGTATGTTCCAACTTATCCATGACCTCAAAATTTTTTTGTTACATGTACAAATTATAGCTTTCTGTATAAGACTCTAGGTTTACAGGACCCAACCTAAAGTGCTATTTGGAAATAGATAAGGAAGTCATAAGGAAAGGAAAGGAGAAAGGAAAAATTCTAGCTTAAAAATATGTCTGACCTATTACATAGTTTAATACCTCATATTGAGATAAATGCTACTCTGTTTGAAACTGTTCTCCATGTCAAGTTTCTTAAGCAAAGTTCTCTTTTACTGAAGAGAACTGATTTAGCTCTGATATTAGGAGATCAATGAAAGAAAAATGTTTTCTGGTGATATTTCAGGAGATGACATGAGTCCAAAATGTGGGAACTGATATAAGAATGAAAATTAGGTGGCTCAGTAAGGGTAAGAGACTGACTTGATTTCAGTTCAGGTCATGCACGATCTTGTATCAGGCTCTGTGCTGAGTGTGGAGTCTGCTTGGGATTCTGTCTCCCTCTTTCTCTCTTTCTCTGCCCCTCCCCCACGTGTGCATTTTCTCTCTCTCTCTCTCTCTCTCTCTCTCTCTCTCTCTCAAAAACACATAAATAAGCATTAAAAAATAATGAAAATTATGGCCTCTTCCCACCAAACACCACATGATAGAATATTTATTTTCCTAAGATACTCATTTTGTTAGACAACTAATTTCTTGGTCCAAGGTAAAAAAAAAAACCTGTTTATATATCAATGTTTATTCCTGCCCTTATACGTGTGCCACCACCAACAATACTTTCTGATAGCCTGTGATAATTGTGAGCATGTTATTCCTTTTTTAAAAAAAATTTATGTTTATTTTTTATTTTTGAGAGCTAGAGAGACAGAGCACAAGTCAGGGAGGGGCAGAGAGAAATGGAGACACAGGATCCAGAGTAGGTTCCAGGCTCTGAGCTGCCAGCACAGAGCCCGACGCGGGGCTCGAACCCACGGACCGCGAGACCATGACCTGAACTGAAGCCAGATGCTTAATGGACTGAGCCGCCCAGGCGCCCTGTGGGAATGTCATTCTTACAGAAGCCACACTCTAGCCATTGATCACTTTCCAGGTACACATAAACCTTACACAGGCATATCATCTTCTGTAAATTTTCAATATTAGGTGTTTGCAAGCTGAGCAATATAAAGAAAAAGCAAGCAAAGTAGATTCTTAATTTTAACTTTAAAACTTAAATCTTAGTGGTGCCTGGGTGGCTCAGTCAGTTAAGCATCCAACTCTATTTCAGCTTGGGTCATGATCTCATGGTTCGTGGGATCAAGCCCTGCGTTGGGCTTTGCACTGACAGTGTGGAGCCTGCTTGGGATTCTCTCTCTTTCTATCTCTCTGCCCCTCCCACCATCTCTCTCCCTCTCTCAAAAATCAATAAATAAAACTTAAAGATTAAATATACTAGGGCAGTTATCTTTAGATAACTCTGTGTAAGTGGACATAGAGGTAACTTCAAAAAGGAATATCGTTGAAAAGTAAATCATTGTGAAATTACAGAGAAAGGAAATATTGTGGAGAATCAGAGCAGTCATGGGAAGTTATGTTGGCATGGGACAAAGAGGAATTACGTCTGATACAGTATCAGAAGCTAGACTAAGGTAAAGTACAAATGGAAACAGTTAACTCAAGCAGTATCCTATCTTCTTTCTGGCTTTTTCTCCTCATCTACTTTCAATTTAAAGAATTTCTTTATGGAACTGAGCTGAGCCTATATTGCTATCCACAATAAAGATGGTCATAGCACTGTTCCAGTATCCAGTAACAGTGTCTAAGGGGGAAGAAATAACAAAATGTCCCTAATTGTTGAAGCTATCATTCTGTCTGGGGAGGCTTACCTCAAATTCAGCCTCAGATGTATTGAAAAATAATTTCATTGGTAGGAAGCATAAAACTGCATCTTGGTTACACAGGGTTGATCTCTATAAGAAATATATTATGAGTCTAGTGTGATCTAAAGATTTTAAAAATTGGGGCACCTGGGTGGCTCAGTCGGTTAAGCGTCCGACTTCGGCTCAGGTCATGATCTCGCGGTCCGTGGGTTCGAGCCCCGCGTCGGGCTCTGTGCTGACGGCTCAGAGCCTGGAGCCTGTTTCAGATTCTGTGTCTCCCTCTCTCTCTGACCCTCCCGCATTCATGCTCTGTCTCTCTCTGTCTCAAAAATAAATAAATGTTAAAAAAAAAGAAAAAAAAAGATTTTAAAAATTAAGGTAGAATTCACTTCAGATGGAGGGAAAAAACAGAAAGATTAATTTTAAAAATATAAGATTTGATGGAGACCATCTAGTTGTTCTATATTCCTTCTGGTCTATTATTAAAGTGTTTTTTAAAAATAATAACATCTACTCCTTTTGCTATGATAACAAAAACAATTAATAGCCATTTTATAACCTAACAATGAAGCCAGAGAAAATCACAAAGAAAAAAAATTTCAATTCAAAATTAAAATTTGAAACCATGATATCCAGAGAAAAATAGTATTTTCTTGGTTAGCCTTCTCTTAAAATATACTGCATTTCTATACTCTAAAAACTGTTTGAAAAGTTTTATAACATGCTTTTTCACTTGACATATTATGAACATTTTCCGTCTTTAAATATGGTTGTAAAACATCATTTTTAATTACCATGTATATTTTACTCCTGTGAATATAATTTATTTAGCCAACCCGGTATTGACAGAAAGTTTACTTGTTCCATGGTTTATTTCTTTCAATTATAATAACACCTTCTTTATTTTATTTGATTTATTTCAATAAAATATTTATTGAAATAACTTATTAAATATGGATTTAAAATATTAAATTATTTAAAATATTAAAAATATTTATTTAAATCCAAGTTAGTTAACATGTAGTGTAATAATGGTTTCAGGAGTAGAACTTAAGTGATTCATCACTTACATATAATACCCAGTGCTCATCCCAAAAAGTGCCCTTCTTAATGCCCATCACCCATTTAGCCCATCCTCACCCACCTCTCCTCCAGCAACCCTCAATTTGTTCTCTGTGTTTAAGGGTCCCTTATGGGGGTACCTGGAAAGCTCAGTCAGTTAAGGATGTGACTCTTGATTTCTGTTCAGGTCATGATCTCACGGTTCAGGAGTTTGAGCCCTGTGTCAGGCTCTGTGCTGATAGCACAGAGTCTGTTGGGATTCTCTCTCTGCCTCTCTCTTGGCACCTCCCCTGCTCGCTCTCTCTCTCTCTCTCTCTCTCTCTCTCAAAATAAAATAAACGTTAAAAGAAAGGAGTCTCATGGTTTGCCTCCATCTCTGTTTTTATCTTATTTTTCTTTCCCTTCCCTATCATCTGTTTTGTGTCTTAAACTCCACATAAGAGTGAAATCATATATTTGTCTTTCTATGACTGACTTATTTAACTTAGCATAATACATTCTAGTTCCATCCACATTATTGCAAATGGCAAGATTTCATTCTTTTTGACTACCAAGTAATATTCCATATCACACACACACACACACACACACACACACACACATACACGTGTGTATATATATATATATATATATATATATATATATATATATATATATATCCATTCATCAGTTGATGGATATTTGGGCTCTTTCCATAATTTGGCTATTATAACACGCTCTTTGAAAAGTAGTTCTGTATGTGTTAGAGTTAACACACTCTGACTTTCTCTTTTTTAAAAAACACCTTTAAAAAGTTACTGCGTATCTTCCAGAAATCTTATACCAATTTATGTCTATACTAGAATGGCATTAAGTATTTATTTCTCCACCGTCATGGCAGCCATGGGTAACAGCATAAGAAAAAACAGTTGTGCTCATTTGGTGGAGGAACATGGCATTGTGTAGGTATTTTATTTTAAATTTTTGTAACTAGCAGCAGTTTGAATATTTAAAAAATGTCTTTATTGGACTTTTGTATTTCCCGTTGGTCAGTTAATATTTCTGTTGAGGGTTTAGTTAAGCTACTTGATGCCATTGCTGCTTTGGCATCCATTTTGTTTTGGCCAAGTGGCCTACAGGGACCTTAAACAGACACCAGCCACTCCTGTAGCTCTTGCCCTGGAGATCGGCCCAGAGAGTCACAAGCGAGTGTTAAGTTCCTCGGACAGCTTCGCTTTAGATCAAAAGCCTCCTCTGCCTCCCAGGACCTTCCTCTTGTTCACCCCTTAGATAAAACCCCTAAGGAATTTACCAAACTTCACTCTTTTCATCCATAGACCCTAAGGAAGGCATGGCCCCAGATCTGATCTCTCTGTCTGCACCCTACCTTGACCTTCTCATGTGGTCCCTTAATGTATTTCCTTTAGGACTTGTGAGTAATTAACGTCTTTATTTCAACTTTTCTTGTGGTCTGTTATTGAACTTTGATTCACCACCAGGGCCCTCTGGCCTTCTTAACAAATGTTAATTTAGCTGAGTCATAACAATTTCTTTGCCTATTTTTCTAGTGGGATTTTTATTCTTTCTCTATTTGTGTGAATTGTTTGTCATATGATTAAAAATACACTTTCCCAGTATTTTCATGTTTCTTTTCCTTCTGTTTATGGCATTTTTTGATGTTTGCAAGTTTGTGTGTCTATGTGTTAATGTAGTCAAAGTTATTAACTTTTTCCTTTATGTCTTCCTCTTTATACCTCACTCTTTTTACTCGGTTCGTTAAAAGATAAATCACTATTTGCCCATCTTTTACTTTCAAGGCTGGTGGTTTAATTATGCTGTTGTTTTTGTTTAATGCTATTACCATCATGGATTTATTCTGATGTATTGTGGGAAGTGAAGACATAACTTAAACCCAAGATTTATTTTTTCCAAATATTCTTCCAGTATAATTTACTAGATAACTACCCCTTTCCCTTGAATTCTTAAAATACCACTTCTTATCATGTGCTATAATACTAATTACATATATATATATTTTAAAAATTATTATTAAAATTTTTTAAATGTTTACTTATTTTTGAGAGAGAGAGAGAGAGTGAGAGGGAGAGGAGCAGAGAGAGAGGAAGACACAGAATCCGAAGCAGGCTCCAGGCTCTGAGCTGTCAGCACAGAGCCCGACGCGGAGTTCGAACTCACAAACCGTGAGATCGTGACCTGAGTGGAGGCCGGACGCTCAACCGACTGAGCCACCCAGGTGCCCGTAAAAAATTATTTTTTGAGATACATCTCATATTATACTATCACATTGCCTTAATTATTATGGTGCCATATGATTTCGTATCTAGCAGTGAAAGTCCTTTCCTTTGATTACCCTGATACAATTTCTCAGTTTTATTGGTCTGAGTTTCCAGTTCTACTTTAGAGTCACTCTGTCAGGTTAAAAATAACTGAATTGTACTGAATGACTATATCAATTTGGATATTGTAGTAGAATAATGACCACCCAAAGATGTCCATATCTGAATCCTTAGAACCTATGAATTTGTTACCTTTCATGGTAAAAGGGACTTTGCAGGTGTGCTTAAACTAAATATCTTGAGATTATTTTCCTGGATTTTCTGGATGGACTCCATACAATAGCAAGGGGTTGTTGTAAGAAAAACAATGAGGCAGGAGAGGGAGAGGGAGAGAAGGAGATATGATGGAATTAGAGGACAGAGAGAAACTTGTGGATGCTACATTATGGGCTTTGAAGCTGAAGGGAATGAGCCAAGGAGAGCAAGTAGATTCTAGAAGCTGGAAAAGCAAGGAAATAGATTCTCCTCTTGAGCCTCCAAAAGGAGAGCAGCCTGCTTACACCTTGGTTTTAGCCCAGTAAGAGTCATTTGAACTTCTAACCTCCAGAACTATAAGACAATACATCCATGTTCTTTTCAGCCACAAAATTTGTGGTAATCTGCTACAGCAGCAATAGAAAATGGATATAGAAATAACGGACATTATTACAATATTGAACTTTTCTTTCAAGAACATCATATGCCACAGCTTTGATTCATATCATTGTTTTGTGTCCATCAAGTGAAGCTTTTGTTTGTAAAATGAATGTTCTATATTTCTTGTGAAGTTAACTCCTAACAATTTAGATGTTATTGATATTACTATTAATGGAATTTATCATTGTTTTGTAACTAGTTATTTATGATACTTAGGAAAGGTACCACCACTTTTGTTAGTCTATTTTCCTTAATTTTTCTGATTTCCTGCCTTTTAAAAAATTCCTGCTTTTATTTTTATTAATTCCTGCTTTCCTTAAGTTTGTTTCAGATTTATGTTGTGTTTACTTTAGAGTTGAATGACCAGTTTGTTAATTTTCTTTTTTTTCCTTCTCATTTAGCATTGAAAAGAGTTGGGGTTCTGGTTTCCTTTTGATAGATTCTGCATTGTCTTATGTTTTGATCTGTAGTGTTCTTCTTTTAATTATTTTTAACTATTCTCAAATAATTTTAATTAGCACTGACTAAAGATTTATTCACATGAGAGTATTTTTGTTGATGTTGTTTTAAATTTATTTTCCTTCTGTTTTTTATTGTATGTATAAAAGGTACATATAAGATTTTAAATTGTTAAAAATAGAGGATTTTTAAACTTGTAAGCTAATAACATTTCATCCATTTTTCTAAATATTCTATGGGAATGTAACTCCAGTTTGATCAATATCAATTGAATGTACCATATTAGGAATATAGTACAGTATCTCTGATTTCTCTTTGTATGTATTTATATTTGTCCCCCCCTTTTTTTTTTACTTTCAAACTTTGTGAGCTTCTTGTTTATTGTAAACAGAGTATAGCTGGACTTATTTTTAATTCAATCTAGTCATTTTTAAAGGCAATGAGACTTGAATTAAAGCAGCAACAGATGAACATGACCAGATGCCTTTGAGAGAGATTTTAGGAGGTAGAATTGACCTGACCTGATGACTTTGGTTGCAGTAGGTAGAAAGTCAGGGATGACTTTTCAATCTTCTATCTTATACAGAAGAATGAGAAGAACACTGTTATGTGGACTAGGTATACAGAGATTTTGTAGGGGTTTTTAATGGATCTGTTTGAGGTGCCTGTGTAACATGCAAGTTGGGCATATCCAATAGGCATCAGATGAAAAGATTTGGAGCTCAGGCATGTGATAAAAGCTAAGGTTTTATTGACAGAAAGACAGAGTTTTTCTTCTTAATAGAAATTGGACTGAACATGCTTGCAGTTTGAAGAGAACAAGTGTAGATTGAAGATAAAAGGCAAAGAGGGATTTATTAGTGGAGGATAATCCTGGATCATGAGAGGGACAGTGAATCTACAGCAGCGGTAGGAGCGTTTGTCTCTCCAAAGAGAAAGGACTTTTTGGGGAAGGAAGATTAGCATAAAAGTACATTTTTGGGAGGGGGTTGGGAAAGCAGAGGAGGAAAGGGAGAGATCGTTTATTCCTGATTATTTGTCCGAGTCCTTTAAATTATGGTGGAATTCTTGCCGAGTCTCGCTACTTACCTACCAACAATGTAAGATTCACATACTACCTGACGAATTGAAGAATTTGAGGACAGCCTGATGTCGTCTCCTGCTATCACAGACAAGATTTCTGTGCTTAAGTTTCTGTTTTGGATATGGTGTGGGGAGGTCTCTATGCTGCTTCTGTTTTATGAAAGCGGACAAAGCAATGTCAGCCGATGAGGAAGAAGACAGAGGTAGAGCGGTAGATTTGTTTAGGATACTGATAATTTGAAATGAAAAAGGGAGACGGTTTGGAGAGAGGACAGGTTTTTGTGTGCATCCTTGACAACCCAGAGGCCAAAATGGCTTGCAGAGCGAAGACTGTAATATCTCCACAAATAGTCACAGCAATGGAACAAGCACGCACCTCAGACCAGTGGTTTTATTTATTGGTGGTCATCTGCAGATAAGACAGCAAATCAGAAGATAAGGGGTCAGGGACTTAAGGGTGTTGGGAGACTTATGTACTTTACGGTTCAACGTTGTAAAAGAATAGACACGCAGGAATGTGCATAGATACTAATTGTATAGCTCAATGAGTTTTTATAAGGCAAACACAACTGTGTATCCATCACCAGATCAAGAAAGAGAAACCTTTCTACACGGTAGAAGCATCTCCTTCACAATAGAAGAGTGCTATATTCTCCAAAAGGAGTCACTATTCTGACCCTACCACTATACAAGATGTGTGTGTGTGTGTGTGTGTGTGTGTGTGTGTGTGTGTGTGTAACTTTTTTTTTTTTTTAAATAATAGGTTGTAGGGGCGCCTGGGTGGCTCAGTCGGTTGAGCGTCCGACTTCGGCTCAAGTCATGATCTCACACTCTGTGAGTTCGAGCCCCGCATCGGGCTCTGTGCTGACGGCTCAGAGCCTGGAGCCTGTTTCGGAGTCTGTGTCTCCCTCTCTCTCTGTCCCTTCCCCGCTCATGCTCTGTCTCTCTCTGTCTCAAAAATAAATAAAAAACATTAAGAAAAAAAATTTAAATAATAGGTTGTAGAATTTATTTTTGTTTTTGTATGTAGCAAGAGTCCATACTTGCTTATTACTGTACATTGTATTGATATACCTAATCCTAGTGTACACATTTTGGCTTCTACAAACAGTGCTCCTAGGAATATCATTAAGTTCATATGTATATATTTTTGAAGAGAATATATAGGTGGAACTGGAACTGTTGAGTCATAGGATATACATATATTTAGTGTTAATTGATACACTGGCAGCTTTCTAAAGGCCAGGAAAGTAGCAGTGTCTGAGAGTTTCTGTTGCTTTACATCTTCAGCAACACAAATTTTACATATTCTGGGAGGTTTATAGTGGCATCTCATTGTGATTGAGTTTCTCACATCGTCCATATTATTCTATTGCATTGTACGTGTTCAAGGGTTTACTTATTGTCCATGTTTTTTCCTCATCTTTTTAACTAATTTTAGGTGTCCTTTGTATATTTTGCACATGAGTCTTTTTTCAGGGATGCTTTTCCATAAATACCTTTTCTCAGTCCATGGCTTGCTTTTTCCCTCCTCTCATTGATGTCTTTTAATGAGCACAATTCTGAATGTGTCTCTATTTATGTTTTCTTTATTGCTAGGGTTTTTTGGGTCTTGTTGGGAAATTCTTGCTTATTCCAAGACTAAGAAGTTATTTTCTTCTGTTTCTTCTAGAAGCTTTATTGTTTTCATCTTTCATATTTAGATCTAGAATTCATCTTGAATCTATTTTAGATTACAGTGCAAGGAAGGGATTAATATATATGATTTTCTGTTGACTGAGCACCATTTATTGACGATAATATTCTTTCCCCCAATGTTCCAGTGCAATCTTTGTGATGACTGAAGTGACTATGTAAGCGTGGGTCTGTTTGTGACTCAATATTATGTTTATGTTTTTCTGGTTCATTATATATTGGTCCATCGAACATCACTATGATTATTGTAACTTCAATAAGTTTTGAAAATCCTCCAGCTTTGCTTTTCTTCTTCAAGATTATCTCTTGTCTATTTGGGCCCTTTGCACTTCTAAATACAGTTAGAAACAGTGTCTCTAATGCCAACCCAAGAAAAAAACCTACTTGCATTTCTATAGTGCTTCTGTTGAATATATGAATGACTGGGGTGAATCGGCATATTTATAGTATCAGACTTTCTAATCCCTGAATGTGGCATGTCCTTCCATTTTTTATTACTTCAATAATGTATTATAGATTGTCATATAGAGAAAATGAATATTTTTGTGAGATGTCTTCAGTATTTAATATTTTAGATATTTCAAATTGTATCTTTTAAAAAAATATCATCTCCATTTTATGTAGTGTCATATAAAAATACAATTAATTTTTTATATTGACTTGATATACATAGACTTTAAATAATAAACTTCCTATTAATACTGATGGGTTTTCTCTAGATTCAGTTGGATTTTCTAGACTATAATAAAATGTTATCTAAAAGTAATGGCAAATATGTCTCTTCGTTTCCAAAGTTTATATATCCTATTTGTTTGTAGTTATTAACTTTAATGGTTAGAACCACCAGTAGAATGTTGTACAGAAGTGGTGATAGTGATGTTCGTCTCTTCATTTGAATCTCAGGGTGAAAGTTTCTATATTTCGGGACACCAGGGTGACTCAATCAGTTGAGCGGCTGACTCGTGAATTCAGCTCAGGTCATGATCTCATGGTTGTGAGACCAAACCCCACATCTCAGTGTGGAGCCTACTTGGGATTCTCTTTCTCTCTCTCTCTCTCTTTCTGCTCCTCTCCCCTGCTTATTCTCTCTCTCTCTCTCAAAATAAATAAATAAACATTTAAAAAAAGAGAAAGTTTCTATATTTCACTATTAAGTATAAGTTTGTTAAAAGATTTTGTAGATACTGTTTCAGAATAAAGGCATTTTTTTCTGGTTAGTTTACTAAGAGTTTTATTATAACTGACTTTTACGAAAGGTTTTTTTCCACTTCTTTTGAGATGATTATATATTTTTTCATCTTTTTTCTGCTATTGTGATAAGTTATAAAATGAATTTAAATATTAGACCAGCCTTATATCCCTAGAATAGTCACATTTCATTGGGTTATGTTATCCCTTTCATATATTTTGCATTTAGCTGCCAATAATTTAAGATTTTAGTATCTATGTTGTTTAGACAGCCTTTCCTATAGTTTTCCTCCCTTGAATGCTTTTGTTAAGTATTTATATATTTTATTCAAAACATAAAAAGGTTATAAAGTTTGTCTATTTTTTTTTCCTGAACTCTAAAAGAGTCTGTGTGAGACTGATACATTTTTTAACATTTTTAAAGGCAGAGAGAGACAGAGCACAAATGGGGGAGGGGCAGAGAGAGAGGGAGACACAGAATCCGAAACAGGCTCCAGGCTCCGAGCTGTCAGCACAGAGCCCAACGCGGGACTGGAACTCACGAACCGCGAGATCATGACCTCAGCCGAAGTCGGCCGCTTAACCTACTGAGCCAACCAGGCGCCCCGAGACTGATATTTTTTTTTTTTTTTTAATTTTGGTCCTAGAGATAGATTTCTTTTTGGAGATGATTTTATTAATTAATTAATTGAAGGTGCCTGTGAGCAGGGGAGGGGCAGAAAGAGACTGAGAGAGAGAATCTTAAGCAGGCTTCATGCCCAGCGTGGAGTCCAATCCTGAGCTCCATCTCACAAACCATGAGATCATGACCTGAGCTGAATCAAGAGTGGGGCGCTCCACCAACTGAGCTACCCAGGTGCCCTGGGGATGATTTTAAATTATAGATTCTATTTCTTACTGTGTTAGTTATGCTGGGTTTTTTTTTTTTTTCCCCAGGATTATATCCATTTAATTAGTGGCATAAAGTTACTCATAAACCTAATTTTTATCTTTTTAATATGTGTGGGATCTAAGGTGATATGTTTTAATTATAACCATTAGTAATATTTCTTGACCATTCCTGTTAGAGAATGCTTTTAACTTTTTATTTTAGAATAAAGATTTTTTCTAAATAAAGAATATACTTTTAATTTTGTTGATTTTGTATCTTAAATGTTTATTTTTAAATTCCGTTATTCTCTGCTCTCATTTTTATTATTTCCTTCATTTTAGCTTGTTTTGGGTTTAATTTGCTAAATTTTTTTCAATCTATCCTTCCTAAAATGGATGTTTTGATTGTAGAGTTTCAGCCTTCTGTTTTATGTGCATTTGAGATTATATATTTTTCTCTAAGCACTGTTGTCGTTACATCCCATAAACTCCGATGGATACTATCTTCATTATCATTCACATGAAAATATTTTCTAATTCCCCTTGTGATCTTTACTGTTTTTTGGCTCATGGTTTATTTCCAAATGGTGTATTTGTGTGCTGTGTGCTTGTATTTTTGTTTGTTTCAATGCCTAACTTAATTCCACTGCTGTCTAAAACCTCGTGAATGTATTCAGTTTTTAAAAATACTTGAAGCAGGGGTGCCTGGGTGGCTCAGTTGGTTGACCTTTTGACTTCAGCTCAGGTCATGATCTTGTGGTTCATGAGTTCCAGCCCTGCATTGGGCTCTGTGCTGACAGCGCGGAGCCTGGAGCCCACTTCAGATTCTGTGTCTCCCTCTCTCTCTGCCCCTCCCCTGCCCCTGCTCTCTCACTCTGTCTCTCTGTCTCTCACTCTGTCAAAAATAAATAAACATTAAAAAATTAAAAAAATTAAAAAAATTAAAAATACTTGGAGCTTTGTGTAGGGTAAGTTAAATTTAAATGCATTCTATTAACCAATGTGAATGTATTTCTGTAAGCACAGTTCTATTGAAATAAAGTTTTAAAAAGAAAAAAAAAGAAAAAAAATACCTGAAGCTTTTTTTATGATGTGATATCTCAGCAAATGTAGCTATTTGGTAAGAATGGGTATTCTTCATCGTTGTCTAAAGTGTGCTATGTATGAAAATGAAGGTAATTTTCTACATGGTTTTGTTTGTTTCTCTTAATGGAAGCATTGCTTTGCTCTAAACTATTTCATCATAACTAGAAGCAGAAGTGAGGGCAGCAGAATATGCAAGTATTTTCTTAGGGCAGCAGAATATGGAAGTATTTTAAGAACTAGAATGTGTCTGATTTTGTACGTTGCAAATCCCTCAATTAGTAAATATTCATCAGTAGCCTACTGAATGCTTAACATTGTAACACTATGGGTTATGTACCCAATAAAATAAAATGTCAAACATAGTTCCTTATGTCTAGAATGCTGCATGTGGTTGGAAGTCTAAAATAGGAAAGAAACAGATTAAATATTTTAGCTATGAAGCATTTCCTGCTAATTAGAAGGGGGAAATGGAGCCTTTCTAAAGAACATTTCTCCCAGTTATCAACCTTAGACATGATCAAAACTGGAATCATTAAGAGTCAAACAATGTAAAATTATGTGACTCCTGATGTGATGTATAGGTGACAGCATCTCTTGTGAAATATAATTACCAAACATTTTTAAAAAGAATTTAATAAATATTTTTGATCTATTTTCTTTTTATAGAAAATTCAAGAGGTAGGTGAACCTTTTAAATTATAGCATGGGGTACTAAGAGGATGAATCCAGGTTGTAGGGCATTATTAAACATCCTTGGTTAAGTATCTTCAAAAAGATTTTTGAATATTTCTTGACAAAAAAAACAAAGCAAAACAAAAACAAACTTAAAGACATATAACAACCAAATGCAAAGCATAAATCATGAACTCTGGTTTAACAAAACCAGCTATATTATTTGAGAAAATTGCATGAATTATAATATAGACTTGATTTTAGATTACAGCATTACTTTTTACCATGTATTTATTTTTGAGAGACAGAGAGAGACAGAGCACCAGCAGGGGAGGGGCAGAGAGAGAAGGAAACACAGAATCTGAAGCAGACTCCAGGCTCTGAGCTGTCAGCACAGAGCCCAATGTGGGGCTAGAGCCCACGAACCATGAGATCATGACCTGAGCCAAAGTTGGATGCTCACCTAAGTGAGCCACCCAGGCTCCCCCTTTAGCATTATTTTTATAGGCATGAAAATGGTATTGTGACCATGTAGGGGAATACCTTTACTTTTAGGAGATGTATGCTGATGTACTTAGGGATAAAGTATCATTATATCTACAAATTATTTTCCAAAAAATTAGCAAAAAAATAACAAAAGTATGTCAGTTATTACATTTAGATGGCGAATACATGGGTAGATATTAAACTGTTCATTTTCCTTTTCTATATGTTTAAAAAAAACAGCTAAAAATATTTTAAGGTTGGGTATGGGGTATTACTGGTTAATCAAAGGGAGCCATGAGTGTGAACCGAATTGATCAGTAGTGAAGATTTCAGTGAGGATTCGGGGATTTTGGTTGAGCTTTCAAAACTGGGACGAAGTTAGGTAGATGGAATAAGGGAGGCTGGTCATGCCTGAAAGGCAAGTAACGTAACCAAGTCAAGAGATTATGACATGTGACATGTCACTTTTGACTTGCTTCACTTTACAGTCACTATTGGGAGCTTTTCACTAGGGGTGACAAGCTGGCTGTCTGAAACTTTACTTATGATTTGGTTATAGTAATATCAAGTTTACCTAAATAAGAGAGGTTCTGTGTTCATTGGGAGATTTCGGAGGAGTCTCTCTGAATGTCTTACTGTAAGTACTCTGAGTCATGACATTATTTGCCAGTTCCTTCACCAAAGATTCTATTTTAAGGATCACTTCATTTCTCTGCTCAGAGTGTGTTTCTTATGTGTATGGTGAACTGGGAAAAATACAATTTCTATATGTTCATCATTGCTCTGTTTCTCCTTACAAATATTGAAGAATCAGAAAGCTACTAAGTTGTTAATATCCTCAAAGCTTCCAGTGATTATTTCAGGGTCTCACTGCCTCACAAAATACGTTAAATTTTCTTAGTGAAACTTCTTTATGTTGCTCGACCATATTACCTACGGCCCCTCCCTCTTTCTTTCCCAAGGTCTTCTGCATGCCCGGTCCAAATAATCATAATGATAGCTCTGCACTTGGTCTCTTACCTTCTGAATAATAGCGGTACCTAGCACTTACACTGTATTTGGTTTTCCATCTTCAAAATGCTTTGCAATCAGCGACTAGCTGGGCTCTCTTACCCGTGAAATTTATTTCTTGATGACAGAAGGAACAAATTCTTGGCATCTGGCTATGCCCACTATTGCCACCATGGAGCAGAGAGAAAATCAGTGCTGTGGATGAAGGAAGAGGTTAGGGGTCAGGAGATTCGTGTCCTATTTTTGACTCTGTGCTTGACTCACGCACATACTGGCTCAAGACAAGCAATTGCTCACTGTAAATTTTACCACCTGTAGGAGAAGGAGGATGGGATCCACACTGAAAAGATGAGAAGCTCATCGGCCACAAATAAGATGCCTTGAATTTGTAGTGGGACTCTGGTGCCTGCTAAAACCGTCAACAGAGGGATATATGAACACGATCTTTTCTTGGTGTGGTATCTCCTATTAAAACACTAAGTTTCTGAAATTATATGGTGATCCTCACTATCTTTACTTACTCTCTTTAAAAGTCAACAAGTCCAGAGAAAGAGATAACCCAACGCTAGACCCGATTAGCAACATTCAGTGAATTATGCACAGTTTCCCTATGCCACAGTCATCATGGTAGCTTTTAACAGTTATTAAAAAAAAAAAATGAGAATTTGTAGTGACATATATGGTAAGACTTAATGATCAAATTGAAAGTCTTCTTTCATCTAGTTTTATGTATTTTTTTTCTGTTTTTAGTGCAACTAGCGGAGTAAATGATATCTGTTAATGCTGAAGAAACGAAGGCAATGAAGAAGAACATTAGATAGTGACAGTAAGAGTGACAGTAATTCAGAAAAAGACAACTGTGTTTATCTGGGTTTCTGTTTTGATGTGCAGATTAATACTTATTTCCCATTTTAAGCCAGATGTTATTAGGATTCGAACACTTGTCTTCAATGGAATTCGTGTATCGATGTGTCTCTCTCATGCGGCAAAATATCTCCTGAAGGTATTTTTTTACTTGAACACGTCCTTTTACAGAAAGGCAAGATGATTAATATTAAGCATGACGACGTTTATTTGATTGCTCTTAAAAATGAAAGCGATACTTTTTCTAAAGGAGGTAAAATACTCATTTAGGGAATTCGGAAGAGAAAATTTGGGGAGATTTTTGGAAAAAAAAGAAATCTTTCTGTGATTTCATATTGGTTAGAAAATAATTATATAAACGTGCAGAAGGTGGCTTCCACAAATTTTTTCTCCCCATTACATGGGGAGAGGCAATTTCTATCAAACAAGGGGCACTTAATACACATGTTCCACTTACACGCAAGTCCCATTTGGGAGAGCGATTTAAGGGAGGCTTATAAGGTCAATTAGTGAATGTTTTAGTTTTCCAGAATACTAGCTTCCACATGCCAATTTAACCATATTTACATGTACTCTGAGGTGGCAGCTAATGTGAAAAAGAACGTTGGGATAAAACCTGAAAAATGAAGAAAGAGAACCAGACGTTTTTATTTAACTAAATATCTAATACACTTATTTTCCCATTTCAAATCAGCACACGTATTTACCTGGTGTTTAGGCCAGATCAGAGACCAACTCCTTCATGTATTCACTTTTGTAGGTTTGTGGTTAGTCATGACATAGTGATTTTTCTCAAATCCACGGTTACATTTAAGAGAATCATTACAATTATTTTTTTGCCCACTTTATTCTCTCAAACATTTGGATCGAATAGGAAGAGTGCTAACCATCTTTCTCCTCAAACACAAAATGACATGTTTCTTATCTCTTTATATTAATATACTGGTACAAATTAGCAAATTATACCTACGTTACAATGTGGGAGCATAACATAGACTACTGATACGCTTGTCCTCAGAATTTACTGGTAGAACTAGAATTTAGGCTGAGGCCTCTGACTTTTCCAACTGCTATCTGCTAATTTTCTTGGGAAAGTATACACTCCAAACAAAAGTATTACATAGCTGTACTCATTTGGTAACTAATGTTTTTATCTGCATTGATTTGATTTCATTGGATAAGATAGAGAAAACTCTACTAGGAATGAAAAGGAATCTAATACAACATAAGAAGACTTCAGCTGCCTGGGTGGCTCAGTTGGGTGAATGTCCAAGTCTTTATTTTGGCTCAGGTCATGATTCCAGGGATTGAGCCCTGATTGAGTCAGCGTGGAGCCTGCTTGAAATATTCTTTCTCTCTCCTATTGTGTGCGTGTGCACATTCTCTTTCTCTTTCTCTCTCTTTCTCTGAAATAAAAAAAAAAAAGACTTCATTTGGTACAATAATGCTTTCCACTGCAGTTTTTGTGATTTTTGCTTATTCTATAAATTTTTGGGTACCTCTTTATTAAAAAAAATTTTTTTTGAATGTTTATTTATTAGTGAGAAAGAGAGCGAGCGTGCGAGAGTGTGAGTGGGGAAGGGGCAGAGAGAGGGAGACACAGAATCCGAATCAGGCTCCAGGCTCTGAGCTGTTAGCCTAAAGCCCGATGCGGGGCTCGAACCCACAAACTGTGAGATCATGACCTGGGCTGAAGTCAGAGGCTTAACCCACTGAGCCACCCAGGCGCCCCCTTGGGTACCTATT
This sequence comes from Panthera uncia, assembly GCF_023721935.1. NCBI lineage: Eukaryota > Metazoa > Chordata > Mammalia > Carnivora > Felidae > Panthera > Panthera uncia. The sequence goes on along the minus strand of NW_026057584.1, from coordinate 67,790,193 downwards.
TAAACAGAAAATTCGAATGTTAAGCCTAAATAAATCTATATATTTTTATTTAGTATAAATGGCTGGTATGGCTGCTCTCCCATAAGATAATTTCACATTAGTGATTTACTGCTGAAACCTGTTTTTAAAGCAAAATAGGTTCTTTCATCAAAACACGCACTGACTCAACCTCCTCACGGACTTCCTCTGTACTTTGGTAGCACCTAGCTCCTGCGTGGTTTTGGCAACGGCCCCACCCATGTTTCACCTGGGCTTCTGTGGACCGTGGCTGACAATCAGTGTACCGTCTTAACCACCACACGGAACTTGAACGGTTCACGTTCATAAACAATGTGCAGCTGGGACCTGGCTTGAGAAATGATCATAAATTTTGAGCAGAAGGAGTTCAGTCTTGTGGCCCCGAAATTGGTTGTTTATTCTTCTGAACATTGTAAAGAGCGACATTTCATGCCTATTAGAAACCCAACATTCTTCCCAGAGTTCGTAAAGGGTGTGAATGTAGGGCGTATTGCAGCCAAGGTCTTGGAGAGGCAGAACATGCTAATGGCGGAAGAAATCAAACCTGATGATTCGTAGTTAAGTACTACTCGTGGACTCTCCATATTCATATTGGTAAGAGCATCACTCATGGGCGAAGATCCATAACATGGGACCCCCCCCCTCCCCCGCCAAAGCCTATGTTTTAAGACCACAGGTCATGGGCTCATACTACTGTATCCATGAAAAAGTAAGGAAAAAAAAAAAAAAAAGAAGCAATCTCATTTACCCCAACAGATGTGTATGTGTTCCTGAAGAGTACAGGCTTTTCAATCAAGAAGTGGAATATTTTGGTTTGATAAGATTTTTCTAAATAACATTTCCTGATAGATACTTGATAAACAGAAATTGGAGGAACTCATAAGAAAATTTACTTTTAAGTAAAAGAAGGATAAATACCATTTACCCCTATGGGACTTATACAGACTTTATATGTGTGTCTGGCTTCATATGTGTTTATATCAGAATGTTAGTAGTGTGTGTGATTATTTTCTTTTTTTCCTACTCTTTAGTAGAGTTTGGGTTATGAAATCAGAGATCTGAAATTGAGTCCCAGCTTTGCCACTTCCTAGCTGTGTGACTGGCATAAGTCGACCTTTGTAAGAATCTGTTGCCTCAACTTTAATTTTATATAATTATACTAGCTACCTCATAAGGTGGTTGTGAGAATTAATGCAATGACATAAAGCATCCAAGGTATACAGGTCATTTAAAATATGTTCTTTACTATTGTAGCTTTTATCTGTATTTCCTGTGGTTAGCCTGCACACATTTTGTAAAACAGGAACTCCAATAAAAATCATTCACTTACAAAACTCATATGAAGGGACGCCTGGGTGGCTCAGTGGTAAGCGTCTGACTTCGGCTCACGTCATGATCTTGCGGTTCGTGAGTTCGAGCTCCGCGTTGGGGTCTGTGCTGACAGCTCAGAGACTGGAGCCTGCTTCAGGTTCTGTGTCTCCTCTCTCTGTCCCTCCCCTGCTCATGCTCTCTCTCTCTCTCTCAAAAATAAATAAACATTAAAAAAACCTCATATGAGCATTTGTTTTTGCTCTACCTGCTTTCTCAGTTGAAAATGTCAGCTTTAGTTATTGTATACTCATGTCTGTAATGAGTGATCAGTTTTGACAAATGCATGCTTAATTCTTCATGTCTTCTTTATTTCATTGCTCTTCTAGTTAGATTTTAGATTCTTCTTATTAGATTTACTAATATTTAAAGTATGTTAACCTATGTTGAGTTGAAATATATTATTTTATGTATATGTATGTAAACATATGTATATGTGTGTATGTATGTACGTGCATGTATGTGTGTAAATATATATCTCAAATTTCAGGTCTTCACTAATTAGACGATGAAAAAATGCCTTAATATAGTTGAATAAAATTAAGAATAATCAAGTGATTCAAAAACATTTAGGAATTATTTCCATTTGATCAGCCATTCAGGTTTATACATAAACTTTCCTACAAAATAGGCTGCTGCTATATATGTCTAAAGGGGATCGCCATTTGGCTAAAGCTTGTTGCACAAGAAAAGCCCATTTCACAGTCTATTCACACCTGACTTTATGGCACTTCACCAAGGAAGGGCAAAACAGTTTAGACATACACAATAAGAACCAACTTGAACCTTATTTAACTTCCAAACCTTCTAAATTTCTTTAAGGCTCAGATAATTCCCACAAAGTCTTGCCTCACTTCCTTCCTGCACTCACCATGTGCCCTCTGGGAAATCAAACCACCTACTTACTGGAAGAAACAAACACTACCTATTTGTTTCTATACAATTTAGGGTTTCCACATTTTAAGAAAATTTAAAGAGAGGGTTAAGATTTTTTTTCTTAAAATAGTTACTCTACCAATAATACCTAAATGAGATAAATTAGGATATATATTTAATGCTGATTTTCCATATTCTTTTAGTTTTGAATGCCAACAGCCAGAAAAAAAAATCATGAAGTGTAATGCCAAAGTTAAAAGGTTCATATTCATGTATGGCTTGGGATATTATATTTTATTCACCACTAAGGAAAAACATATAGTTTCTCATATAATTAACAAAACTCATATTCACTAAAAGCCATTAACAAAAAAGCTAAATGGAAGTATATGGATTGTCTTCAGTGTTCAGTAGCAGAGAATGTTCAACAGACACTTTCTAAATAACAATGTTGCAATTACACCTTGCATTTGTGGAGTACTTGTCTTATACACGTATCTGTAGGTTTCTATGCTTATTGATAAATAAAACAAATTTATACCAAAGTAGGGTATCTTTAAATTTTTTTTTAATGTTTATTTATTTTTGGGACAGAGACAGAGCATGAGCAGGGGAAAGGGCAGGGAGAGAGGGAGACACAGAATCCGAAGCAGGCTCCAGGCTCTGAGTTGTCAGCACAGAGCCCGACATGGGGATCCAGCCCACAGACCATGAGATCATGACCTGAGCCGAAGTCGGACGCTCAACCGACTGAGCCACCCAGGCGCCCCAGGATATCTTTAAATGTAAACCCTAAAAAAATTTGAAGGTAGGAAATGGTGAAATAATTAATCATATAATATCCGGAATACTTAGACTAGAAATGGAAGGATCACTAAAGTTTAGGAAGTCTGGAAACAGTACTATGCCTGATCTAAATCCATGCTTGCTCTCTGATCAGAAATGAAACTGATTAGGGGTGCCTGGGTGGCTCAGTCCATTGAGCCTTCGACTTCTACTCAGTTCATGATCTCACAGCTTGTGGGTTCAAACCCCCATTCCGGCTCTGTGCTGACAGCTCAGAGCCTGGAATCTGCTTCGGATTCTGTGTCTCCCTCTCTCTCTGCCCCTAACCCACTCGCATTCTGTCTCTGTATCTCTCAAAAAAAAAAAAAAAAAAATTAAAAAAATTAAAAAAAAAAAAAAGAAATGAAACTGATTAATGACAGGAGAAACCCCAGCAGAACAGTTATCTGTAAAGGGAATTCACAGCCTTATAAATGCAGGGCTTAACCTTAAGCACCACAAGATCAACCACAGATTAGTGCCCTGTTGTCTGCACAAGGATTGGTCTAACTTCAAAAATGTATTCTTAAGCCAATTTGACAATAAATTTCATATTAAAAAAAAAAGTAAAGAACTTAGTACCTGCCCCCCCCCCCAATGTATTCTTGCTTTTGAAAATCTTTTTACCTTATATGGAGGTAGTCCCAAAAGTTTCTGGATACTGGGATCAATGAGCATAGTCAATGTTTCAGAGGACAGACATAAGCATAGGACAAAAATGAAGTATATACGTATAAATTTGGTAGAGTAAATAAAGGAAAATGATCTAAAAAGAAAGTAATTTTTTCTTCGTTAATATTTCCAACCTGAAAAATAGATTATATGTATACCCAAATTAGAACAAAAATAATAGGTAACTAGTGGTATCATAGGTAAGACCTATCAGTCACTTTTGATAGTGCCTGTATATATGGTTTTAGTGAAACTATGGAGGATTATTTCCAAGTATTTCATGGAACTAGTTGGAGGGCCTTAGAACTTCAAGTGATCCAGACTTCCTGCAACTACAAGAGTTCTTTTATCATGCCTCAAATATTGACTACTACTTATAGGGGTATATGTAGTGGCCCTTTGCAAAAATACTCTCATTTTTAAAATTAAACTTTCGGGGCGCCTGGGTGGCTCAGTCGGTTAAGCGTCCGACTTCAGCTCAGGTCACATCTCACAGTCCATGAGTTCGAGCCCCGCGTCGGCTCTGGGCTGATGGCTCAGAGCCTGGAGCCTGCTTCCGATTCTGTGTCTCCCTCTCTCTCTGCCCCTCCCCCGTTCATGCTCTGTCTCTCTCTGTCTCAAAAATGAATAAACGTTAAAAAAAATAAGAATTAAACTTTTTTTTTCAAGTGTTTTATACATATCAGAAACACCTACAAATAATAATTGCACTACTGGATAGTTTTTTTTCTTAATAAGGAAAATACACAATCAAGGTTCAGATCAAGAAAAAAATCATCACTTGAACGCAAAAGCACCAGTCATTACCACCCTTCACTGTAAATGCTATCTTGCCTTCTAATGCCATGTATCAGTTATATCTGATTTTGAAATTTACATAGATGAAACCATATTGTGTATACTTCACTATGTGATGGATGGCTGTTTCTGTTCACAAACATTAAGTTTGGGAGATTCATTTATTTTCATCATTATGTGGCATTCCATTGTTTGAGCATACCATCAATATTTATTTATTCTACTTTTGCACCTTTTGGTTGCCATACCTTTGTTTCTGTCAGGAATAGCACGGCTCCAAACATTCTTGGTGCACTTTTTGGTGTACATGGATATCCATGGAGAGCTAAGCGCTCAGTCGTAGACATTGTATGTGTTCCGTAGTAGATACTTCCAAACTGCTTTCCAAAAGGGCTGTATCAATTTATATTCTTAATGGCAATGTATCAGAAGTCCACTTGCCCCACATCTTCATTAACCCCTGATGTTATGATTACTCCTGTGGGCGTGTTGTGGCAACTCGTGTTAGTTACAATCGCATTTCCTTGTTGTCCAATGTTACAGCACCCATTTAAATGTTCAGCAGCCTTTTGTTATTCTCTTTTGAGCAGTGCCTGGTCAACATGCTTTTCCATTTGTTAACTGGATTTTACCTTTTTATTGATTTGTAGAGGTTATTTACATATTTTGGGCACATACACATTGTCAGATCTCTGTATCTCTCTCTCTCTCTCTTTTTCTCTTGGTTTGCAAACTGGCCCTCGTCCAGGCAGGGAAAGGAGATACTGGGGAAAGAGGTCGCTCCAGATTGGTTGGTGGCAGGTTTAATAAACAAAGGAACTTACATACAAGGTTTGACTTGGGCAGCTGAAGGGCCAGTAATCTACACAACTGCATGCCAAATTTTAAAAGTTTATATAGAATGGTTTAGTCATATCGCATATACTGTCCAGGTGGTTTCAACACCACATCACTATCTCAGGTGTTCTCGGGGCAGCTTCTGGGAGCAGAGAAGGCAAGCAGAACCCACATTCCAAGGACAGCAAAGAGGGTGAGGGGCCTCTAATTGCCCAGATACAGCTCCCAGTCAACTAATGGTCATGTCCTGTTGATAACCTTCCCCAACACTCTCTGATATAATTTCCCACTTTTTAGATTGCTTTCTGGCTCTTTTAATTGTTTCTATTGATGAAAAATAAAATTATTAATTCTACTATAGTCCAATGTATCACTTTTTTCTTCTTTCATGGTTCATGCTTTTGTGTGCTGCTTACCAGAGGTCATGAAGATGGCTTCTGTGTTTGCTTCTAAGAAATGTATTTTCTTGTAGTTACATTAGATTTACAAAATATTTGGAATTGATTTTTCAGTATGCTATGAGGTAAGGGGTCAAGTCACTCGTTTTTATATGGACATCCAATTGATCCAGCATTATTTACTAACAAATATATAATCTTTAACTCACTGCATTGCTATACCCCTTTTGTCATAAATCAATTCACAATATATGTAGGTCTGTTTCTGGACTTTTGGGTTTTTTTCATTGGTCCTCTTGTCTTTTAACCAATACTAAATATTTTAATCATTGTAGCTTATAATATGTCTTTATATCTGGCTGTGAATGTCCTCCAATATTGTACTTCTTCAAGATCATCTTGGATGTCCTTGTTCCTTTACATTTTCATATGTATTTTGGAATTGACTTTTTAATTAAAATAAACCCTGAGATTTTAATAGGTATTTAGTTTGAGCAGACAGATCCATTTGGGGAAAATTGATATTTTTACAATATTGAATCAGCACCCTAATGCACGAACATGGTACTTCCTGTTGTTATTTAAAGTAATTGTGCTTAACATTTTCTATGTTTCCCTATAGCATGGCATATGCCTTTCCATAAATGTAGTCCTAGGATTTTTATGTTTTTGATGCAATTACAAATGTTTTAACTTCCTAAGTTTCATTTTCTAATTGAAAGCTAGTATATATAAGTACAATCGATTTTGTACATCGACTTTGTAAACAGAGAGCTTGATATATTTATTTATTTTTATTTATACTCTTTTTTAAATATCTTCTCCATAAACAAGTATGTCACCCATGGTTAATAAAAATTTACATTTTTCCCTTCCAATTCTTATATTGTTAAGTTAGTTTTTCTTACCTTCTTGTACCAGTTAGGATTTCCAGTACGATGCTGATTTGAAGTAGTGATAGCAGGTGTCTTATTTTTGCTTTCATCTCAGGGGAAGACACTTCGGTCTTTTACATTTCAGTGTGATGTTTGCTACAGGTTTGTTACATATTCGCATTCTTAACAGAACTTCACCTCATAAAACCTGTACTTAGGTCATACGTTTTGGTCACCCGTCCTCCTCTTTGCTTCATCTCTATGATCCAATACTCAGCATCGGGGCCTTTGAACATTTGTGTGTTTAATTTAGATCTGATTTGGCCAAGTAAATTTTACAAGGAAAGCTGTTGTAGAAATTGGTTCATTTACAGTAGAGAAAGAAACTCTTGGCTTAGCTGTTGATTAGTCAGTGTAAAATGGTTTGAACATTCAAAGACACACACACACAAACACAAACACACACATGCGAGCATCACCTTTATTTATTCATTGAAAGCTTTCTTATGGAAAATTTTAAACATACCCCAAACAGACAGAAAAGTATAGTCAGCACATATTATTTATAATCTAATATTAATAATTGGTCAACTTTATTTCACCTATGAGTTATTTTAAAGCAAATCTGAAATCACATTTTTAAAAAAAATTTTTTTTAACGTTTTATTTATTTTTGAGACAGAGAGAGACAGAGCATGAACGGGGGAGGGGCAGAGAGAGAGAGGGAGACACAGAATCGGAAGCAGGCTCCAGGCTCTGAGCCATCAGCCCAGAGCCTGACGCGGGGCTCGAACTCACGGACCGCGAGATCGTGACCTGAGCTGAAGTCGGACGCCCAACCGACTAAGCCACCCAGGCGCTCCTGAAATCACATTTTTAAAATCACATTTTTATGCCGCAAACTTTGGCATAGATCTCTAAGAAATTAGGATTAAGAAAATAAGCGCAGTAACATCATCATGCCTTAACATTTAAAAATTGTGATAACTCTCTAGTATACATTCAGCATTCAATTTCCCTTATTGCCCCATAACTATGTTTTAAGACTTGTTTGTTGAGTCAATATCAAAACAAATTGCATTTGATTTATATATATCTTAAGTTTGTTTTAGCATAGGACTGTTTTCTTTCTTTTTCTTTTTCTTTTTTTTTCTTTCTTCTGATTTTTGTGTCTGTAGAATTCACATTTTGCATTTGGTAGACTGCAATCCTATGATCTAATTTAACATGCTTTTTAATGTTTTGATTTACTGTGCACTGGTAGTTATAGGATCAATGTGATTCAGGTTGGAGTTCTTTTGCTATCGCCTTTAGCTTAAAGGAATTGTTTTTATATATAAATAAACAGACAAATGATAAGCAGACCTCCATTAATGGCACCTTTTATTGTTAGTGGAAACATTGGAAATCAATGTCATCCCCACTCAAATCAATGACAGTATCCAAAACACTAACACTGAATTGTAGCAGTGATGTCTGAGTATGTCTCCATACATTTCAATTTCTGTGAACGGGTATCATTCTTTCTTGAGTATTGGATGGGTAATGGAGCCTGAGATTTTTGATCCTGGGCTGAATCGAAAGGAAATGGGGGGAAAAAGAATAATGAATTGAGCTTAGGCCTTTTTTGGTATCATTTAGCTGGATATAGAGTCTAGTTGATTTCTGAATAGTTCGAACATTTTAGAAGAGAAGTTAGGAAGCTCTTTGCTTTCACTAGTGTCTTACTAGTGTCTTGAGCTAACTTAAGGCCTTGTTAGCTTTGCTGAAGCTATTGTCAAAGGAAGACAATCAGCCAATTTTCTCTTTTTTATTCTCTTTACCTTTTCAGCTTCTTCCTAACCCCTTCCATCAACCCTAGATCATACCTGGATCAGATTCAATCTAAGGTTAAGGCAGAGAACGACTAAACTAGAGCCAGGCAGATTGAGACAGTGGATGCTCCAAATGGTTTAAGTGTAAGCCTGTACCACATTTTTCTCTTCCCCCACACGTTTCTCTATGAATCTGTGGATAGCACTGACATGTTATGGTAAAAGAAGTTCCGGAGGAAGCATGAATAAATCATCACATATTTTGCAATGTATACCTAACCTACATTAGATAATTTTCCTTGAGGAACGATTAGCAAATATTTGTATGGTTCCCATTTTAAGTGCATCTCAAACTGAACTTTTTTTGCCTAAATGTCTGTGAATTAAAGAAAATCTACAGGTTAAAAAAAACTTTGAATATCTAAAGTTTAAATTTGTCATTATTTATTGGAGGCACAATACTTTATTCTTTAAACTAAGATGATTTGAGGGGCACCCGGCTGGATCAGTCAGTAGAGCATGTGACTTTTGATCTTGGGGTTGTGGGTTTGAGCCTGAGTCTCTCACTGGGTGTAGAGATGATTAAAAATAAGGTTACTTAGGGGCGCCTGGGTGGCTCAGTCGGTTAAGCCTACGACTTCCGCTCAGGTCACGATCTCGCGGTCCGTGAGTTCGAGCCCCGCGTCGGGCTCTGTGCTGAGCGCTCAGAGCCTGGAGCCTGTTTCAGATTCTGTGCCTCCCTCTCTCTGACCCTCCCCCGTTCATGCTCTGTCTCTCTCTCTCTCTCTCTCTCTCTCAAAAATAAATAAACGTTAAAGAAATTAAAATAAGGTTACTTGGATAAAAATGCTGGCAAAATCTTAACCATAAATACAATGATATTGTAGATAAATAACCATTCCAATTAAAAGCTCTCGGTTCCTGATTGGATTGGGTGAAACAGAAACTATATTTTGAAAATACCTTTAACCTTATTTCTTTCACACTGATTCGGAAACTATAAATCGCACAAATAGCATTCTGTTGACCACTTTATTAAAGAAAAAGCAAAAGCAAAGCCTCACATTACCAAACCACTTATTTCTTATTTGAAAGTGTTCAGTGGAGTTGGTGATTTGGCAGGGACCCCTTCTTACTTGAGTTGGGTGTTGAGTATATTGAAATTTGTGTAATTTCCAGGTGTTACATTGCTAGGGCTGTGTCACAGCCTTGCCACCAAGTGTAAATACCATCCTACAAACCAGAGGGCAAATACTAGGGAACAGAAGGCTTATTTATAATGGATTTTTACCTATTCATTTTATACTGTTTTTGTGGAGACTTTTGTCTCGTACAATTTTTCCACCTTCTGCCTGTGTAGCATTTAATTTACTAATTGTCATTAATTATCATCATTGTATTTATTATTCCCAATATCCATATTTTTACAAAGTAGTGATGGCATGATTACACTTTCTGTATTTACTCCAAGGTTCTTCAAAATGCACATTTGTCATTTACCATTTATTTTGAGACTCTGTCTTTTATCATATGAATTTGGTTTCTCTTACTTAGCCTTTTTTCCCCTTCAGGATTGGATTGTGGTAAGGTCTGGGAATACTGAAACACAGTAGATTGTGCATGGTCTAATACTGTTGCTTTATTTTGCATGTTCTCACTCATTTGTTTGAAAATTGCTATTTGGTTTTTCTATTTTAATTAGCATTTTGACATTAAAAATAACTTTTACTCAAAGTAAAATTCATTTTACAGGTTTTAATAACTTTACATATTTAATTTGTAACCTATGCAGAGAAACTTTGCAGTGAGATTTGTCTTGATGTCTTAAATTTGTAACATGTAAGGAAGTGTTTCAATAATATGTATTATTAAAATACACTACGTAAGTTTAATATACACATTATTGAAACACACTATATATATATGTCTACTGACCAATATGCTTATTTTTTAAAAAAAATTTTAACATTTATTTATTTCTGAGAGAGACAGCACAAACAAGGGAGAGGCAGAGAAAGGGAGACACAGAATGCAAGCAGGCTCTAGGCTCTGAGCTGTCAATACAGAGCCCGACATGGGGTTCAAACCCACTGACCACTAGATCGTGACCTGAGTCAAAGTGGGACGCTCAACCTACTGAGCCCAGGCACCCCTATGCTTATTATAATTAAGATTAAGATATTCTTGTCACCAAATTTAAGGTTATAAATGTGGTCAAATAACCATGATTAGTTTAAGGAAAGATACAGAAAGCAATATGTTCTGGATATAGATTGTAAAGCAAATATTTTTTTTTTTAAATTTGTTTTAATGTTTATTTACTTTTGAGAGAGAGACAGAGTGTGAGCGGAGGAGAGTCAGAGAGGGCAGACACAGACTCTGAAGCAGGCTCCAGGCTCTGAGCTGTCAGCACACAGCCCTATGCGGGGCTTGAACTAGTGAACCGCAAGATCATGACCTGAGCTGAGGTTGGATGCTTAACCAACTGAGCCACCCAGGTGCCCCTGTAAAGCAGATATTTTAACATAAATTATTCAGAAGAAAGCCTTGATAGCTCACATATATGTGTTTTTTTGCAGGTAAGATAGTGTGCACATAAACTGACACTATCATGACAAGTAAACACAATTTTGTTGAATGATTTTGAAAGACAATATTTACAGATAGTGGGTGTTTATTTTAAGCTGTCAAACCATCTTTGTTTTCAAATAAACTCTTAGGCAAATACCCAATACTTCAAAGGGATAAAACTTAAAATGGTTGGGTTGGAAATGAGATGCATGGTTCATAGATATAGTTGCTTAAATCCACCTTGTGCTCTGGGCTCTAACGTCTGGACTTTAAAAATGACCTGCTAACAGAATGTTAAAATAACAGAATTCTAAGTGATCTAGAATCATCAACTTCAGTATCATCCAAAAGATGTGTTTTGAAATACTTTTGTTATTAGATACTCTCTGCAAACTGGAATCTGTGGTCAATACGTCTGGGAAACACTTTATGCATAGTATATTCTTATTTAGGAACTATTTAATGCATGTTAACATATTAGTGGCTCTGAGGCATCACACAGTAAGCAAACAACTATTTCATTGAATTTTCAAAAAGAAGCTTCCCCAAAGTATTAATGACATATTAAATATATATTTTAATTTCTGTAATATTAATATCCTAAAGAATGTCTGCCACAGAACATAATTTTCTGATAAAATAATCATCCTTTGGTCTAATTCAACACTTAGATTCAACAATTGCTTTTACCGTGTCTCAAAATATAGTGATTCAAATTATGATTATATAATTTGGAAATGGGACACTGACTATCACTCTGGGAAAGCTATTTCATATTTGGACAATTCTAATGGTTACAAAGTTTTATTATAAGGATTATTTGTTTCAATGAGATATTTCAAAGAGTTAGACAGCTGTAGCATATTTTCACCTAAAAATCATTTCTGTCACTCATCTGAATGCTCTTCATCCTGCTTGAAATCTTAAATTCATGAATATTCACAGAGATCCTTGGATGAGATATGTGCAACTATTTCAATTGCGAAAGGGACTCGCCGACAACTATAAACTTGAAGACAATTCAAGACAGTGATTTGAATCAGCAACATATATGATTTACCCTTACCTCGGAATATATATGTTTTACATTTGATGTTTCAGACCTAGCATCATTTGGTTTGGAGACACTGATCTCAAGTGACTTTTTGGTGATTGTGCTGAACTTGGAACCATGTGACACCATACAGATGGTACAAGGTCTACCTGAATACCTACTGTATATAACCTGTGTTTTTAGGAACTTAAGATCTATGGCATTAGGTTGAAAAAGTTAATCACTTGAAGTCCATGTATTCTATTGTGGTTATACTCTCTAGAAACTGAAATGCATTCGTTTTATTTATTAATCCATTAATTCATCTATCAAACGAAAACCGATATGTGTCTAATACATGCAAGGCACTACTATGTTCCGGGAATTAGGGACACAGCAGTGAATAGACTGATACTCTCCCCCTTACTCCCCCATCCCCTCCACCACACTGTCAGGGCTCACATTGTTGTTGGGAACAGACAATTACGATATAAATACATAATATAATGTTAGGTAGTGGTCAGTGAAGGTGTCTCAGAGAAGGTGAAAGTCTCACTGAAAATGAGAAAAACATTTCTCTCTCAAATGAGATAAAAGAGTGTTTCAGGTTGGGAAAGGAGCAGGTGCAAAGACTCAAAAGTCTTTTGTACTGTTTGGATAGTTTGTAAGAAAGCATTCATGATTACCTGCATAGCAGAATGCACAAAAATCTATGCCTATTATTGAAAAGCTATACATTATAATGTCCAGACATTTAATAGGGAAGGATAATGAAACTGAGTAAAAGACAAAACGTTGTAGGTGTTCAATATAGAACACCTACGAAATGTTTAAAAAGAAACAAAACATATTTTCCCTTCTTCAATTAGTAATACAGATGAGAGAGTTTAATCTGATTGATTTAAATTTTTTTAATGTTTATTTATTTTTGAGAGTGACAGAGTGTGAGAGGGGGTGGGCCAGAGAGAGAGGGAGACACAGAATCCAAAGTCGGCTCCAGGCTCTGAGCTGTCAGAACAGAGCCCGACACGGGGCTCAAACTCACAGACCGTGAGACCACAACCTGAGCTGGAGTTGGACGCATAACTGACTGAGCCACCCAGGTGCCCCTAATCTTACTGATTTTAATCCTTAGCCAAAGAAAGCTTGGTATTAACAGTGCTATATGCACTATCTGAATTTTAAAAACAAATAACAAGTATATTGTATGGATTGTCCATTAAGAGAGACACGAAAGCAAATCAAGTAAAAGGATCTCTTAGAACATATTGGCAGGTGAGTATCTTAAGTAATATGACCCAAATGTGGGACACTGACATTTAAAAAAATGAAAAATTAGTAAGGTCAGTAGATGCCTATCAAATGAATGTCTGACAATAGCCATATAAATATGTGTATAAAAATGTTCAAGTGTATACCACTGTGAGAAAATATAATAAGCAAATACATAGAATATTAACTATTGCACAGGGGTGTTTTCTTATTTTTCCAAAGGATTATTTATTTTTTTAAAAAAGATTCAACCTAGATTTCCTTGAAATGCCATCTCACATGGGTCGATGAGGTCATTTAGAACAGATTTTTCATTTAAAAAAAAATCAATCATTACCAAAATGTTCAGGATTGCACCTGTTGCATAAAGTACAGCAATATTATATAAGAAAGGATATGTTTAGTGTATAACATTATTTATTTTTTTGGAATTTAATTGTTTTACATGTTTTAGTATAGCCTATGGGTATTGGCTGTGGAAGCCAAACATGAACATGCAGGCAAAAGAATCCTATATCGTATGTATTAACACAGACAACATAATTTAAGAAAAGGATATACCTATCTCTATCGGTATATAAGGTTATTAATAAATGAAAAGAATACAATGAATCATTAAGGCAGTCTTTCTGGGTAAATATAATACCTATGCTATGTACAATCCCCCCGATTAAATTATGTAGAAAAATATCGAACCTCCTTGTACAACTTGGTTCGCTTTTAGGAATATAAGGGTCCAAACATCCCTCTCTGCCCCTCTGCATCTGTCTTCGACATACACGGCTCCCTTTGAAATCGGTGGGATATGAGGGAGTGCAGTGGGGGATGAAAATCTGTGAATTCAGCAGCCATTTCTCAGGTGGAAGATTGGGGGAGCTGCCATCTTAATGATGTTTCTCAGTGGGAGACCCAGTTTGATGAGGCTGAATAGGCCTGAAAGAATCGACTTCCTGATATAAAGAAACGGGGAATCAGAGAGCCTCACTGCTTCCAGAAGGAATCTTGAAACACTGAGTAGTATAGTCTCCCTTTCAAATGGAATTAATTGATTTTACGTAATTTCCTTTTCCCCTCTTCACGATTCTTTCTTTCTTTCTCTTTCTTTTTTTCTTTCTTTCTTCTTTCCTTCCTCCCTTTTCTTTCTTTCTTTCTTTCTTTCTTTCTTTCTCATTCTCTTTCTTTCTTTCTTTCTTTCTTTCTTTCTTTCTTTCCTCTTGTTAAGCTACCACCCATTATATGTCATTTTTTAAATGTTGGAACTTCAATTACTTCATCTTGTGAGACTGTCAATAACTACCAGCTTTTCAATGATTCTTTTTTTTAAATTTTTGTTATATTTAAGAGCCCAATGCTTACGTGCTCACATACATCTCACATGTACCTTTAAGTATATGTGTGTTTCTGGTGATGTCATCATCTTGGTAATCAGGCATTATTATTAGAATAGCTTTTATATTATGTGAGGTCTCCTTTAATTGGACTCTATTACAAGGGGGGTTTCTTAAAAAAAAGACTAAAAACAACAGATATAAACTTTTAAATTATAATAGATGCAAATTTATCAAAGTGATTATCTCTTTCTATTCCTGGATATTGCTTGAAATCCTACATGGTCTGACATTACCTGTTAACCCACAGTGTCAGAAGAAATACATTGTATATTCTTATCTTCTCCCATTGTTACCCCATATTGTTGTGATGCCTGTGCCATATACATAATATCTATTATTTGAAAGGACAAAAAAATCAGTTACCAAAAAAAAAATACCCCCCAAAACCATAAGATCCATGGCATAAATATTACACCTATACATTTTGGACAAATAAATTAATACACTCCACATACTGGAGCAAGGAGTAGGCAGCCAATACTGTTAAGTGAATTAAGAAATAAATAGGTGATTTGACTAGAATCTTCTGGAATGGCTCTGTGAGACAATGCCAAAAGGTAGGGCAGGAAAAGTTTCGGACACATTTAGTAATCCTGCCTAAAACCGGCGCTCTCCTTCTAAATGGGACCTTACCCGGCAGCCAATTGTAATGCTTATCATAATCACAACGTTAAAGATTTTCAAAGCAGACATTTCCCTCAGCTGTCCTTAGGAGCCTATTTTAAGTGATTAAAATTCGATGCTGTCAAGAAGTTCTTACATTATGTCAACTTAAATTTATCTTGCAAGTTAAGCCATTTCCTGCAATAACCCGGAGGAACAGCTGGTCACCATCTTCTTTATGACCATC
Source organism: Panthera uncia (assembly GCF_023721935.1). Classification (NCBI taxonomy): domain Eukaryota; kingdom Metazoa; phylum Chordata; class Mammalia; order Carnivora; family Felidae; genus Panthera; species Panthera uncia. Next base: position 67,774,595 of record NW_026057584.1, on the reverse strand, counting down.
CTCCTTAAGCTTGAAAAAAAAAACACAATAGAATCACCCAATGTTCTTTTTCTGTCTTAGTGGAAATCATCACAAGTTGCTCATATAGTTTTTCATAGATTCTTATTTTTTCTAATGATGCAATTTATTTTTAGAGCTACTAAGCTTTCTGATATCCCTGGGAGATTAGTAGATGGCAGCCACTGTTCCTTTCCATTACAGACAGTAGCTTGCCAAAATGATTTCAAATTATGGCTGCCCATCTTTTAATACACTGCCAATGACATAATGTTCCCTAAACAACACAAATATAATTGACATCTGTAATTAACATTAGGTCACACTTTTCTCTCCCACATTAAAAATGTCATCTTTGAAACATTATTTCACTAGTTATGTTTGTGCCAATATAGATATATCCCAGATATATTAGCAGTGAACCATGCAGTGGGGAAAGCTTAAATCTCCAGATGCCCTTCACACACCAACTATTTTTAAAATCCTTTGAAACATGATGTGAATCATTGACTGTAATGTGGGAAGGTTTACTTATTTATCTATTTATTTTTACAGGACATACATAGTAGGTCTGTGTTTTTACCATGCAAATTGTGTAAATAAAAGGTGAATAACTGAGCCAGTTATCTGCATATATTGAAATTGATGCCCCTGTCCCCAATTTTTCTACGATGTTTTGATGGATTGTAGTTAGAATCTACGTGGAGTTGGGTGGTTGAAGGAATCTGGTACATTCGATCTGTGTATTTAAGTAATCAAAATGATATAGGTCCTCAGATTTCAGTTTTCTTCAATTATACATGTCTTCAGTTATACATTTAACTTTCAAAAACTATACTTTTTCTTGAGTATTATCCAAAATATTCTTTCAGCCTTGTCTGTGGAGCTTAAGTAAGTTTGTCGGATTTATTAGAGTCAAGATTTCCTCCGTATCAGAAGGAAGAAAATGTGAGATGTACCATGCTTCTGTGGATCCTCTACTAAAATCAGATAAAGACAGTTCACAGCCTGTTTACCAGAGTTCATCTACTAAATTTACCGTCATACCCCAAAGTAGTGCCACTCTAAATATTGTTGAATAAAACAGGCAATTTACCAAAGAGGATGTAGATGAAAATCCCATATGTGTGTGTGTGTGTGTGTGTGTGTGTGTGTGTGTGTGTGTTTTAAAGTGTGTTGGTGTGTTTATGCAGAAGACAAGTCTGGAAGAACATCCACAATATAATTAAAGTGATTATCTCTGAGTGTTGGGATCATAGGTTATTTTTATTTTCTTCTTTTTGTTTGCATGCTTTTCTAATTTTTTTTACAGTGAACATGTATTGCTTATGTAATAAGGAAAAAAAGCTAATTTAAAAAAATTTTAAAGATTAACTCAGCTAAAAATATATGTTTAAACCTAGAATAATCACTCAAATGGTGGTCTAAAAATTGTAGAGTATTTGAATTAGAGGCTACACCTATTAAATGGGCAGGGACCTTGTTTCAAGCATTGTTTCTTCAAAGCCTGGCATGCTGTAAGTAATCAAATACATTACCCTAAAACAAGTATTAATATACTAACTAGAGAAATTGAGTCAAGTTGTACATCACTTTTTTTTTACAAGAAGAATACATCCTACTTTACATCATTGTAGTTGGATAATGGATATTAAGAATTGCCAACCAGGGAAAAAGAGCAAAGGGGAGACTTCAAGTCCCATGAGAATATTCTGGGGCATTAGTTTCTACAAATAAACATTGAGTTATGTCAGGAATGTTATGCAGTCATAATGCTGTCCAAAACTAGTTCAATGCTCTGAAATTTCACAGTTGTGAAAAATTTCCTTCTCAAAACAACTTAATTGGAGTTAGTCCTAAATTTTCTTAGGGTAAAAAAATAAGAAGGAGCTACATTAAAACAGAGCATTGCAAACACTAAGGTTACACTTAAGCTCAGGATGGACGAGGTGGAATGTTTCACCAAAAGTGAAGAATCTAATCACATTTTTTCCCCACTCCTCCTTATGCTGAAACCTTGATCACTCTTCTCCATGGTTTTAATCTGGCAAAGAGAGCTTTGGGAAGAGGGCTGAAAGGTGTTTTTCAACAGTGGAATGTTGGGAAAACACTGAAGAGAGTAAGACAAACAGAGTTCTAAGTATGATTTCTATTGACCCTTTAATTCTTATGGAGGCAGTCTATCGTTAACAGCTAAGAGCGTACTCTATACAGACAGACTACTTGGCTTTATATTCTGGCTCTAACATTGGCTAGATGTGTGAACATGGAGTTCACCCCCTAATTTTCAATTCGTTCATCTATAAAATAGTAATGGTTAATAATAACTGTACATACACATGTAGTAATTAAATAAGATACATGAAGATCTTTGCACGATGCCTGACATAGTGACAGTACTCTATAAATGTTAGCTTATAATCATTTCAACAGATAGTTATGAAGCACATACTCTGTACTGGGAAGTATATTAAAATCCAAAAAAAAAAAAAAACAACCCACCAATTATAACCAAAGACATGGCGTCTAAACTCACAGAGCTTTTAATCTCTTAAGGGACAAGAAGAACGAACAGTTATAAATTATTGAGATCGAGGTGATTTAGGGTGCTGTGAAGATACATAGAAGGGGCACCTATACCAGTGTAGACAAGATTTATGCAGGTGCTGGTGTCTACATTGAGACCAGATTAGAATGAATAGGAGTTAACTAGGTGAAGAAACGAGAGAAACACATTGCAAGTAGAGGAATCAGTAAGCAAAAGTTCCTATTTCGGTCAGGATTTCTTTTTCAGGTAACCTAACTCAGACAGTCTAATAACAATAGAAGTTTATGAGTTCACGTAACTAAAACGTCCAGGTAAGTTTTCAGATGTAGCTTTATCAGTGTTCTAGTTCAATATCCTTCTGATTCTTTGACTCTGCTTTCCTCTGCTTTGATTTTCTCCTGATTTTGGATCTCCTCATGGTAGCAAAATTACGACGTCAGTTTAGGCTTCACACCAAAATTGAAAAGAAAGACTTTTTTTCCCCCTTTCATCATCAAGCAAAAAACTTGGGATTCATTATGACTGACCAACTTAGGTCATGTGCTTACCCATGAATCAATAACTGGACATGGGAGATGGGGTCCCATTGAATAGTTTGGCTAGTCAGAATGTTCTTCTGGAACTGGGATCAAGAGTGCCTAGAAATCAAGCTTCCATCCAGTAGATGAGAGGAAAAATAGGTCCTTGGAGGAAAACCATAGTGCCCACTAGAGGCCAAAGGATGAGAGAGAGCAGGGTGTGTTCAAGGAGCTGAAATGAGTTAAGGGATCTAAAGAACAGCATCTGAAGAGGCTAGGGGTGGGAAAGGACAAGTTTGGAATTAGAGAAGTAAGTAAATAGCAGATGACACAGGGCTTTCTACAATATATTAAGGAATTTGGGCTTCTTCCTGAGATAGTGAGGAAATTAAGCAGGGGCATAAATAATCATGCTTGTGAAATTTAGTATGAAGAATGGATTGAAGAAATTTGGGACAATAAATATAGGAGAGTATTGATTAAAGTATAAAATAATGATGACTTGAATGGGTTATAGGGATGTAGAAAGTGAATGTGAGGATTCATTTCAGGAGCAGGATTAGAAGGACTTGGTAATTAATTGGTTTGGTAGGGTTGAGGGAGGGAGGGGAGTTGAGGATAACACCCATATTCTTAGCTTGGGCAAACGAGACAGGTGTTTGGGCCACTGCACTGAGATAGGGATACCAGAAGGAAGAATGAGTTTGAAAGTTAAAATAAGGGTGTCCCTGTTGAACATCTAAGTAAAAAATATCAATACAAGTGTAGACCACAGAAATGTTACATGGGCTTGAGACACCGTGATCCTCATGAGAATGACGAACACATGGAAAAAGAGAACAAAAAAAGCCCACGATGGAAACTGAGGCATATGAGGCCGAGACGGAGGAGCCCACAGAGGTGACTGAGGAAAGATGGCCCAAGAAGAAAAAGAAAAGGAAACAAATTCAGCGAACCGACCAAAGAAGCTATTTCAAAATGGGGAATGGTTAATCTTCTAATGCAACAGAGATGAGTGGTTCAGAAGAGTGGCGGGAATAGAAGCCAGACTGCGGTGGACCGAAGTATCCGTGTTCGTGAATAAGGAGAGATGTGGGCATGGACAGCTCTTCATTTGGTCCTGAAGGACTGACCAACAAGCCGTTGAGGGATTTGTTGTTATTACCAGTCTTTAAGATAAAAAGATCTGGAATATTTAAGGTCACAGGGAGGAACTGTATATGAGGATTTATAAAACTTAACTTTTATTTAACACTTAGAAGTACTGGGCACTATTCGCACTATTTTATATATATTCACTTTTTTCTAATCCTCGTAACAAGCCTGTGAGGTAAGTGTTGCTATTCTTAGTCACATTTTATAGAGGAGAAAACTGAGGCACAGAGGTCAAGCATTTGCTCAAGGTCATCAGCCAGTAAGCTGGGAAGCCGGGATGAAACTGATGCCAGCCTGGCCGTGGCGTCTGTGTTCTTAACTACTACGCAGTCTCGCCATCCCTGGGCGAGGTTGCTTGTACTTCACGCTACTGAATCAAATGAAGAGTAGCCATAAAATGTGTCCAGAGAAACGAAACACATTCCTATTGAAGCAGAAACGGGGCTCGGGTTCAGCTACAAGTGACAGAAAGCCCAGGATAATTTTGGGCTAAGATGAAAGTTTATGTTTCTGTCAACCAAGAATTCAGCCAAGTAGAACGGCACTGGTTGAAGCCATTTTGTGAGAAACTTGTTTCTTTTCGTATTGTTGCTTCGTCATGCATGGCCAAGATCCCCAACAGGAAACTATCCCTGGGCTAGTCAGTATGGTAGCCACCAGTCACGTGTCCTGCTGAGCACTTGAAATGTGGCTGGTCCCAATTGATGTGTGCTGCAATTATAAAATACACACTGGGATTTGAAATTGAGAAGAGCAAAATGTAAAATATCTCATGCATAATTTTTGTGTAAATCATATCTTGAAGTTATGATCATTTAGACATATTGAATTAAATGAGCAGCATTATCAAAAGTAATTTCATCTGTTTCTTTTTACTTTTTTAATGTGGCTAGTAGAAACTTTTCAATCACTTTTATAGCTTGTATTTGTGGTTTGCATTGTATTTCTACTGGATATTGATGCTCTAGACTTTACTACATCTATGTTTCATATAGCAGTATGAAGGGAGAGAGAGAAGGTTATAGCCCGTTCTTTTAAGGGTGCTTCCCAGAAGTTACATACATTTTTGCTTTCATTCTGTGGCTACATTTAACTAAAGGTACAGATGGAAATTTTGGTCTTGACTCCGAATGGTCACGTGTCCCACTATAATTTGGCAGTTAAGTTATGTTAGTTCAGAAGCAGGTGGACTGGATATTGGGGAACAATTAGCAGACTCTGATATAACTCTAAAGCATGATAGCAGAATTAACCTTGGTCTCAGGAGACGGGAGACACATTACCTCCATTTGAGCCGATGAACAAGATGGATGGCTTTATAGCTATTTTTGCAGGTTTGGGGTTCAGAAGTTGAGCACATTTTTATCTGGTGACCTCTACTATTTTCTGCGCAGAAATGATGTCATTCGTTGCAAACGTGGGTCCGACTGAGTCAGAATTCAGAAGAGCAATGGAGCTGCAAAATGCTGGCTTGAGCATCAGCTGCATGTGGGAGGTCACGGGTTTGTATTAAAACCATTCCATGCAAATGTATGATCTTCACGAGCCCCACCAGGTATACCGAAGAGAGAAACCGGAAGTTAATGCTATTCAAAACTGAGGTGTCACTGGGGAAATGCCAAGGAGGCAAAACGGGATGAAGAAGTTGCAGATGTTGACATGGGAGCAGTTGAAGGGTTGGGCGATGAAGTCTAAGCTGGAAAAAGAAGTACATGAAGACCAGTGGCCTAGAAAACCGAGTTCCTGGAGAAAAGGTACAGTCACTGAGTGAGAGGGCTGGAAGGGGAGGACGTTGTGGGCAGTCATCAGATCATGTTTGATTTCAGTGTGCCAGAGATAGAGTAGGGCTGCTTAATGCCAAGTTCTGCAGAGAGCCATGAGAATGAGTGGCTTGATTAGAGTGGAAGAGAAAGTCACTGGAGGTGAAGAACTCAAACTGAGGAGTCAGGGATTCAGCTGGGAAGTGTGCTTCTTCAGATCTCAGCCTATTCTAGTTTCAGTAACTATAAAATGAGAGGTTCACATCAGATAATTGGTGGGAGACAGTTCTCCATATGTCTTTTTTTTTTCTGCACATTTTGCAAACAAAGACGCTAATGACTTCTGCTTTGGACTGTCACTTCAAGGATGTGGGTATAGCAAAGTCTTGCAAGATAGAGATAATGTCTCCCTCTGGGGTAAAAGGAAGACATGCTTACTGTTTATTATAAAAGGTAAAGGCTCCCAAGTTCAGGGTGTCTCTTCTGTAACACAGCACACCTCATGTGCTGGTGTTAACCTGGTTCTGTTCATGTTGCTCTGAGAAATTAGGGCTCGGGGAATAGCACAAATGCTGATAATTTGGCTACTGTTATTGCTATGAGCTGCAAAGTTCTTGGTCTCTGACCCAGGGGTTTTGTGTCTTCTTGCAGCATCCATGAAACTGTGACAGGTTAATGTCTTCCCTTGTATGTACATTAAAATCTCAGAACTTCGTGATTTTTGACAATTGTTTCTAAGTTTCATTGAGCTGTAATTCATGAGGTTTATATTCATGAGCCTTCTTCTGCAGTTGGGGTGGTTTTGCCTCCTTTCCTTTATTATCCTCTATCCCGAAAAATAGACCCACACTTTCTTAATTCCATGTGTTTTATTTTTTTTGAGTTCAACAGTATCCCCTTTCATACTTGTAAAGCCTTTGCTATATGAATAATTGTTAAAATGGGAATATTCCATGTTTTAAATTATTTTGCCCACATGATTGATTGGGGTTCTTTTTTCCCAAGTATATTTGAAATGAAAATGCTTGCTAAATATTAGACTGCTTTGGCAGTTCCAAAACTTCACCACAGTCAGGGGCAATCTTTTGCATCCTATATACTAACTATAGCAGGTGGATAAAATCAATTGGGTGTGTAAATTCTTTAAATAACAGCAAATGGAGCAAATTGAATTTCAAAGTGGAAAAAAAGGTGAACCTGAGAAGCAGTGGTAAGAAGGTCATCAGCAAAATTAGCAAAAAAAGTTATAGTTAGGCAGCCAGTAATACTCTATTGATCAGACTTTCTCAATCAATGAGTCTGTGCCTAGATTATTGATGCAAAGGTATTAAGCAAAATTTTATTTCAGCTAACTTGTTGGCTCAGATGTCAACTGAAAGTCATTTCCCCAGTCAATCAAATATACAATAAATCTGAGCAGATTTAGTTCTTAGACGGTCTTGTGTCCACTCTGCTTCCCAATCATACAATTACCTTTGAGAGGGTTACAATTAAATTAATACATAAACTAACACATGGGAGAAAGCACTACATTTCTATGAAGGAAACAGAGCAGCATATCCTAGGGGAATAAGGCTGATATTGAATATTATATTTCTTTATTGAAGATAATGTAAGTGAAACTATTTGAGATGATATATGTTTAATCCCAGTTCACAGTTATGGTAGTCTCCATTGTAGCATCCATCTGTGTATTTCGTAACCCCTCTCTGTGATACCTGGTACATCTAAAAGTTGGAATTAAAGAATAATCATGGACAGGAACAGTAGACAAAGAGTGTGCTGATAAGACAAAGTTTCTTTTTCTTTCATTTTTTTGGGGAAGTGGCGGTGGTGAGGCAGACATTGAGTAGAGTGTTGACTGACGCATTTTGGAAAAATAAGTTTCCACTTCCTGATGTTGCTTATTTGACTAGAGACATAGCCTTCTTTTCTTTTATGTCACTCACTTGAGTTTACACATAGTCACTATTTCCAACATCATCTGGCTTCAAATAATATTGATGTCTTTCTAACGTATAAAAGCACTTTATAATATTAACCCATCCGTCATACAACTCTAATTTTGTGATTCTGCATATTTTTTTTAGTCCCAACCCCCACCAACACCCTAGCATGGTGCCTATTTGCCTCTGTCTTCTAATCCCAACCTACCTCTTTCTGCAGTGCTAACAAGCAATATCCATGCACTATGCCTGTCCCTACTCCACAACTCAGGCCCCCCGGTGACTCTAATGATCTCTTCTTTAAATAAAAAATAGAGGGGCGCCTGGGTGGCTCAGTTGGTTAAGCGTCGACTTCAGCACAGGTCATGATCTCGCGGTCTGTGAGTTGGAACCCTGCATTAGGCTCTGTGTTGACAGCTCAGAGCCTGGAGCCTGCTTTGGATTCTGTGTCTCCCTCTCTCTCTGCCCCTCCCCACTCACTCTCTCTCTCTCTCAAAAATAAATAAACATAAAAAAAAATCTGGAGTACAGAAATATATGCCCCACACCGAAGTTGATTTTATTTCTCTAAACTACCAGGCATTATCATATCTGTATCAATTTTAGGATGACTTCAGTATTTAATTGACATTGAAATTGTGGCTATGGAAAACTGTCATTCTGGACACAGTTTGGGGCTCAATCTAAATTCTCTATATTATTTTCTAATTGTCTAATGGATCTACTATACCTCCTCTCTTTTCAAATAGATTGTAAGCTTCTTTTCAGAGACAGGAAATAAATTTTCCATTTTTAAATTACTTGTAGCACTTCAAACAAGGTAGAGACATGCTGGTGCTTCTGAACATTTGTTGTTATGAGTTTTTCATATATATGATGATGATTGAAATTTATTTTTAAAATAGTTAATAAGTAGTGGGGAGCCTGGCTGGCTCAGTCGGTAGAGCACGCAATGTGTGATTTTGGGGTTGTGAGTTTGATCCCCACTTCGGGGGTAGAGTTAATTTAAAAAAGAGCTAATAGATGGTATATTTTTGAAACCCATTTAAAATTTTTTCTCTTCTTTTTAGTTGGTAACTTTTTTTAAAACATTACAAAAAATTTTCTTTTCAGGGCACCTGGGTGGCCCAGTCAGTTAAGCATCTGACTTCCCTTAGGTCATGATCTCACAGTGCGTGGGTTTGAGCCCCCCGTCGGTCTCTGTGCTGACAGCTCAGAGCCTGGAGCCTGTTTCTGATTCTGTGTCTCCCTCTCTCTCTCTCTGCCCCTCCCCCGCTCGCACGCTGTCTCTCTCTCGCTCTCAAAAATAAACATGAAAAAAAATGTTCTTTTCTATTTTGCATTTTTCCAGTTTGGCTGAGAAATAATTGACTTCTATCACTGTGTAAGTTTAAAGCAGGCAGTGTAGTGGTTTCATTTATGTATATTGTGCAATAATTACCACAATAAGTTCAGCTCACATGCATCCTCTCATATAGATGCAATAAAAAAAAGGGGGGGGAGTTTTTTCTCCTTGTGATGACAACTTTTAAAATTTACTCTCTTAACTTTTCTGTGTATCAAAAAGCAGTGTTAGCTATAGTCATGGTGTTGTACCTTACATCCCTAGTACTTTTCTTACAACTGCAAGATTGTAACTTTTGACAACCTTCCTCCGGTTCCCCCTCCTCCAACTCCCTGCCTCCGGTAACCACAAGTGCGATCACTTTTTCTATGAGGATTTTTTTTTATATATATATTCCACATACAAGCGAGATGATACAGATTTATCTTCTTCATCCATTTATTCATCAATGAGCACTTAGGTTTTTGCTTGTCTTGTCTGTCGTAAATAACACTGCTTTGAACATGAGGGTGCAGGTATCTTTTCAAGTTAGTGTGTTCACTTCCTTTGAATATATTCCCAAAAGTGGAATTGCTGGATGATATAGTAGTTCTATTTTTAATATTTTTGAAGACCTTCCATACTGTATTTCACTGTGCCTGCACCAATTTACAATTTTCCTTTTTTCTCCACATCCAAATCATAGTGTGTTGTCTCTTGTCTTTTTGGTGATGGCTATTCTAACAGAAGTGAGGTGACATCTCATTGTAGTTTTAATTTGCATGTCCCTAACGACTGGTATTGTTGACTATCTTTTCATGTACCTGTTGGCCTTTCATATATCTTCTTTGGACAAATGTCTATTCAGATCCTTTGACTATTTTTTTATTGAAATATAGTTGACATACAAATTCTTAAATTTATAGAACCCTATTTTAAACTGATAACAATTTAAACAGAACTAGTACGCTTCACACTTTTATTTCTCCTCTCCATCATGTTTTAGGTTATTTCGGTTATAGTTTACATGCTTGGTTTTTTTTTTTTTTAATGCTTATTTGTTTAATAATGTTTATTTCATTTAATGTTTATTTTGAGAGAGAGAGAGAGAGAGAGCAGGCAGGCAGGTGAGGTGCAGAGAGGGGGAGGGAGGGAGAGAGAGAGAGAGAGAGAGAGAGAGAGAGAGAGAGAATCCCAAGCAGACTCTGCTATCAGCATGGAGCCCCATGTGGGACTCAAACCCAAGAACAGTGAGATCATGACCTGAGCTGAAACCAAAAGTCAGACACTCAACTGACAGAGCCACCCAGGTGCCCCTACATGTTTTTTATATTGTATAACTAATAACAGATATGTATTTATTGTCACTTTGCTACATTAATTGTTGTAACTTTTAGACTAGAGTTGTGAGTTATGTACAATTATCACCAATTTGGAGCATCTGATTATGACTATATATTTACCATTACCAGTGAGATTTATGCCATCTTTTTTTTGTGTTTTTGTGCTATTAATTAGTGTGCTTTTACTTCCACTCAAAGAACTCCCTTTAGCATTTCTTGTACGACAGGTCTGGTAGTAATGAACTCCCTCAGGTTTTGCTTGTTTGGGAAAGTTTCATCCATCCTTTGTTTCTGAAAGTTAGCTTGGCCAGTTACAGAGGTTTTGGTTGATAGTTATTTTCTCTCAATATTTTGAATATGTCATCCCATTCTCTCTTGGCCTGAAAAGTTTCTCCTGAGAATTTTGCCCATCGTTTTATAGTTCTCTTATATGTAACTTCTTTTTGCTTCCTGCTCTTAAAATTCTTTCTTTGTCTTTGACTTTTGACAATGTATTTATTTTTATTTTTAAATTTTATTTTGTTACTATTTTTTTTCATTTAAAACTTTTATTTTGGACAATTTAATTATAAAATGTCTCAGTGTAGGCCTATTTGGGTTCAACCTTTTTTAAAATTTTTTTTAACGTTTTATTTATTTTTGAGAGAGAGAGAGACAGAACATGAGCAGGGGAGGGGCAGAGAGAGAGCAAGACACAGAATCTGAAGCAGGCTCCAGGCTCTGAGCTGTCAGCACAGAGCCCAGCCTGACACGGGGCTCGAACTCACGGACCACGAGATCGTGACCTGAGCCGAAGTCAGACGCTTAACCGACCAAGCCACCCAGGCGCTCTTGGGTTCAATCTATTTAAGGTCTTTTGGGCCTCATCCGCCTGGATGGCCATTTCTCTCCCCAGGCTTGGGAAGTTCTTTAAACATACCTTCTACCGTTTTCTTTCTTTTCTCCTGGACTTCCCATAATGCCAAAATTATTTCTTTTTATTGTGTCCTATAATTCCTGTAGGGTTTTTTTTTTCCAATCTTTTTGAATTTTTAAAAAAAATTTTGTTCCATTGTCCAGGTGAATTCCAATGTCCTATCCTCAAGTTCATGGATTCCATCTTTTGCATGGCTTAATCCACTTTTAAAACTCTCTATTAAATTCTTCAACTCAGTTATTATATTTTTCAATAACTTTAGAACTTTTTTCTTTTTTTGATGGTTGCTATTTGCTTGTCAAACTTGTTTTCTATATTCACTATTTTCTTAATTTTATTTAGTTGTCTGTGTTTTCTTATAGTTCACTAAACTTCCTTAAGAGATTTATTCTGAATTGCTTGTCTGACAGTTCATAAAGCTCCATTTCCTTAGGATCAGTTATTGGAGTTTTATTCATTTCTTTTAGGGGTGTCATAGTGACCTGTTTTTTTGTGATCCTTGATTTCTTACATTAGTATTTGTGCATGTGAGTAACTCACAAGTTTGCTTTGTCAGACAGTTTCTTCACCAGTTAGCTTGGTTTGGGTTTCTGGGTGTGCCTGTTCGTAATGTCTTTGGGCAGGTGGGTCCTGCTATTATTGTCTATTTTGAGGCAAAGCAACTGTTCGAGCTCTGTGGATGAGGATGGGGCTGAGAACAGTTGGGTGAGATTGCCCGTTTCGTTCCCTACCCATGTGAAGCTATCGGATGGACCCCATGGTTGCCTGAATTCTCTGGGCAGGCTTAGTAGGTAGTCAATACTGGGTGCTGTATTCAGTAATAGATGGAGCTATGAATAAACTTCCCTGCACTGGCAGGAGAGCAGGCCGGGGACCCAAGGCAGCAGGCTGGGGCCCAAGGCCTGTGCAGCTCATTGTTTGGGGGCCTGATTCAGGCCTACCTATGCACTGAATTCTCTGGCCCGGTGAGGCCACCAGTTTGCTCTGCAGATGGGGAAAGCCACAGGCTCTGCTCTCTGTTCAAGTGCCGTTGTACGTAGGGCTGTTGAATCGGCTATGCAACTTCCCATGTGCTCTGGTTAGATTCTCTGGCTGGAAAGGCTGAAGGCGGTATTCATTGATGAGCAGGCCTACCAATTAAACTCCTTCTGCAAACTCAGTGCGAGAAACTGCTCTAAAACCAGTGAAGCTCTTTTTTTTTTTTTTTTTTTTTTTGTCTTAGCTCAGGCCAATCTGTAACCTAAGGTGTCTAAGTGAACAGGGCCACTGACTTTGGTCTGGAGCCTGTCCATTCTGTTCTCCTGGCTTGAGTACCACTGGGCTCTACAGCTTTCGGGTGTTCTTGTCAACCTTTTTGGTCAAATGGGCCCAAAGACACTATCCACAGCAGGACTACGTCTCAGCCCCCTTGCTTGGGTGGGAAGGGTAGGACCCACTCCAGGCTACTCTCAATTTTGCAGATAGGCTCTCTGGTTGGGAGTGGCCCGGAGCAACCCTCTGCCTTGGCTTAATTATTCCCCCCTGCCTGTGTGTAGCAAGGGAAACCTCCATAGCTGGTACTGGCTTTGCTTTGGGCGTGATCCGCTCTGTCCACCCCCCCCCCCCCCCCCCACCTTTTGGTTAAAGTGCCTGGTAAGACTGTGACCCAGCACTTTGCCTGGCCTTAGGCAGTCTGGGCTCTAGAGCCAGCAAAACTCTTCATTTGAGGATCTACACCTGATATATCTGCGTCCACTGAGTTCCCTGGTCAGAGTGCAACCCCAACTTGCTTCTGCAGATGAGCAAAACCGCTAGTTGGGATGGCTACTTGGGCATTGCAGGCAAGAACTCAAGTCTGCCAAGATCTGTGTGCTGGTTATTGCAAGCTCCTCCCCAACCCCCCCACCTTTTCTGTCTCGGTCACGTTCCCAGTGCCTGCAAACCCTGTGGTGCAAGATCAGAGTAGGAGTTTTCACGAAACAACCCACAGTGTTGGTGGACGCTGATTACCTCCGGGGCTCTCTTTTCCCACTGGAGGCTCAGGGATGATCTCTCCAGGTGGTGCTGTGTTGCAGGGGGGAGGGGCGTGGGGTGGGAATGGAGGGAGTGGGGGAGATTGGGGGGTGGAGCTTTGAAGGCAATGTGTGGCCCCTTCTCTTACACTTCTGATGCAGTCTGTCGTGTCTCTGTGCAGGGAGTACTTCAGCCTCAGCCTCATGTTCTAGGATTTTCTCTGTGGTATCTTGTTCTTGAACAGATGGACTTCTGGTGGGGGCAGAGAAGTCAGGAACGAGCTCTTGGTGACATCGCTCTCCTAGCTGGTAGTTTTGATATCCCAGTAAGACACAGTCCAAACACCTAGAAAGCTTCTGCATTTTGCCTAATTGATTTCGATCACCTCTTAAACCAAATCAAGGCATAACTAAAACCACAAAGACACCACTTCTACTGTGGATTATGCTTTCTTCAGTTTTCAACAGAAATAAACATGCAATAAGGAAAGCATTTAACTCGAGTTGAAAACAATTTCTTTTAAAACTTCACCAAAATAGAACCGTACTCGCAAGATCAAGGAAGCGATTTTTCTCGTTCCCATTTTAAATGAAAACTGGTCAAAAATCAGAAAACAGGGAAGCAGACGCCCTATCCAACTACTATCAAGTGTTTTCTTCCACCAAAAATGAACCATTTATGAATTTGCAAAATGAACTTCCTCTGTGTGAATTCTTAATAAGCCTTGTAGGAAGAAAATACCTTTCCATAATTTAAAACTAAGATGTCACAACTAAGCTGATGCTGGTTTTATATCTTTAAAATGCCATGTCTTACAACATGGAAACCTCAGGCCGTCTTCAGTCATACACAGGAATTGAAAGCTGTCGCCCGTGAGTGCAGAGTGGCTGATAAGATACTGTCATATCAAGCTTTCTTTAATACTGTGCACATTTTCCTTTACGGCCAAGGTAATAGGAAGAATGCTGGTTAGGGACTGTATTAGTTTCCTAAGGCAGCCATGACAAAGTACCACAAACTGGGTGGCTTTAAATAATATAAATTTATTCTCTCTCAATCCAGAGGCTAGAAATCTAAAACAGCAGGGCCATGATCCCTCTGAGACTCTGGGTACAACCCCTTCTTTGGCTGTACAACTTCATAGTAGCCTTGGCGTTCCTCGTCTTACAGCTACGTCCGCTTTCTGCCTCTGTTGTCTCCAGGCTCTCTCCCTTTTGTCTCTGGCATCATATATGGCATTTTCTTCTTCTCATAAAGACCCCCATCATATTATATTAGAGCTTACTCTGATGACCTCATTTTAACTTGAAGTTTTTTTTTTTATTTAACGCTTATTTATTTTTGAGAGAGAGACAGAGACAGAGTGTGAGCGGGGAGGGGTCAGAGAGAGGGAGACAGAATCCAAAGCAGACTCCAGGCTCTGAGCTGTTGGCACAGAGCCTGATGTGGGGCTCCAACCCACAAAGTGTGAGATCATGACCTTAGCTGAAGTCGGACACTCAACCGACTGAGCCATCCAGGCACCCCCGACCTCACTGTAACTTGATTACATTTACAAAGATCCTATTTCCAAATAGGATCACCTTCACAGGTATTTGGCATTAGGACTTTGGCGGGAGTGGGAGTGGGCACAATTCAACCCTAACAGGGATGTAGGTGATCAACAACCACACCTTAAAAAATAAGTATTCCAGCTTATCATTTTAGAAGTGCCTTTAATGAAAAAAAAAAAACTATTTTATTACTCAGCAATCATAAAACTTTAGCCAAAATATAATGGGCTTTTCCACTTGTATTGTTGACACCAATATAAATTTCCTATTCTTTAATGTATTAGTTTTCATTTATTGGGTTATTTTTTTTTAGGAAATATGATTGGCCTCTCTAAGATTTCTATTTTGAAAGCGACTTGGCTTCTGTACCATACCTTTAAAAGGTCTCTTATACAACATACTAATTTTTCTATACTATCCCTTAAATGTCCTATGTTTTTACAGCATTTATATTTAATAACTACTCAGTAACTACATTTTAGAGGTAACTATAGACCTTATGTACTAAGCATTTCAAAATTATAAATTATTTTTACTCATAATTTTTTTCATATTTCAGCCAACGTTGAAGGTATATAATCTTTGCTTACTTACACCCCCAAATCTTTAGCATAATGGTAATTCAATTTGGTCCCTTCCAGTCGTATTTTAGTACTAACTTTATTTTATTTTTAGAAATTGACTTCCATTTTGGTGATTGACGACAGAGTGAAAATAATCTCAGAAGATAGTTTATGATAAAGAGGTATGTAAATAAATAATGAAAATGTATAGCTTCTCTTTCTCTGAAATTTGACTTTGTGAGATAAGTACTTCATAGTAATTATAGTACCTCCAATGTTAAAAGAATTAAAAAGATTATCGTACAAGTTGAAAATACATAAGTCAATGGGTTGTGTTTTTGTTCTGTTTTTTCTTTTTTCTTTTTTCCTGAGGCTTTTTAGAGTAAGTTGATTGGGTATTTTAGCTCCTTGTGGTCCAGGTCAGAATGATCACCTTGAGTTTTATCAGTAACTGAATTGAATTTTAGTAAAAACCAAATACATACACTATTATTACAATAAAACATTTCAATTTAAAAGTCTTCACAAAATTACACAGCAAATTTGGGAGTAATGTTTTTAAATTTATACTCACTTTCTAATTTAAAATTATATGGAAATAATATCTATATTAGCACATGTTTATGTGCATTTTTTATTCAACTTATTGTAAAAAGTAGATATCACAATGTGTGGTAAGAAAAATCTAGTTGTATCTGTTTGTGATTAACCATAACGCTTCCATATGTGGTATCGCTCTTTGGATTCAAACTGTCTACAGTAACTTGATCAGGGGTATAATTACACCCTACTTGAATCAAGAAAGTCAAATAATGTCAAAAACAATCATTTTACTTGTAGATGTTTGGAGAATTAAAAGCTGAAAAAATGCAGATAGCATGATGTTAACATCTGATCCAGCAGAACCTTGATACTGGGAGGATTGTAAATTGTATGAAAGAATGTTATGGAAATGCAGAGAAGCTCACGCATTAAAAAAAAAGAAATTGGGCTTTTAGTTAGTGTCTACACCATCAAGTTCCCAAATTTTCTTAAACAAGAAAAAAAAAAAAGTTGATAATGCCAGAAAGAGATCCAGGCTGCTGGAAACTGCAGTGACAGGTTGGTCTGCACTACAGGATTAAGCTGGAGGAGGAGTTAAGTGAGGAACATGATTGAGTTAAGTGAAACTACTACCAGAAACCCCAAGTTAATGGCGTTGGCCGGGGAGAAGTGGAATAAAGTCAAATCCAACTGGGCTGATGTGGAAACAAGGAGTGAGGTAGGCACGGGTGATAGAATTCATAGGGAAGATGGAAAAAAAAAAAAGTAAGATGATGATGCTTTTGCCTAGATCTGCTGCTTTTTAATGTGACTGCCTTACGTCTCTTGAATGTGTCCATTGGCCAGTTTCAAGCTGCCATCTGACCTACACTATAATCTCTTCTTCCAAATTGGCTATTATTTTATAGCACTAGCATCACAGTTTAGCTCAATAGGGTGTACGTAGCTGGGAACCGCTGTGAAATTCCTAAAACGAAGAATTAACGAAACTTCTTGTAGCACAAGTACAGATTATCTAACATACGTTGCATGTCATGTTATAAGCATATGCTGTTTCACATTTCCCAAGTTAGGTTTTATTCAACCTCTATGAAACAGACAATAAGATATTTTTTTATCTATATATTTAAATAATTTCAATGCCATGCATATAATACATTGAAATTTCATTTCCTTTCAAAACAAAGGAAAAAAGTATATTCTGGTTAGGTTATTTCTATTTAACAATCTATGACAAAAAGTTAAATTTCAACAGTTGTAATTCAACTGGTTAGTTTTGTGTACTTAATAAATTTTGATGAAATCTAATCATTTTGTTTGACTTTACTTGTTAGGCACAAAATTATAGGCCATTTTGGCCATATCTATTCCACTCTCTTTCTTTTTCTTCTCTCTCTTTCCTGAGTACAAAGGATCAGCTAAGTTTTAGAAATAAAGAATTTAGTTTTGGATACTTGACAGAAAATATCCTCGCAACAATTCTTACCATGTGAAACTTGGGACAATTTATGACAGAGTGCCGTATGAGCGGGTTGTTCATGGACCAACCTAGGCTGTAAGTTGATTCCTCAGCTATAGAGGTCTTGCCCCATTATTTGACATCCTTGATTCAAGCAGTGTGTAATTATAGGCCTAATCAAGTTTCAATAGTCAGCCTTAATAAGAATCAGAAGCTTGAATTTCATTGTCAACCACCGTTTAGTTTCATAAGGAGTGGAGTGCTTGCTGAGAATGATGTGGCCTTTTTGTCTACCTCCACTTGGAGTGAGTTTTCCGCACTCTCCCCTAGCTGTCTCCACTGTAGTCCCTCTTGACAGGAGTTGCAAGTAAAGTGCAGAGGAGCAGAGTTTGTTTTATTAAAAGACTGGAAAGATGAAATGATTTGGGAGGAGCTGGAAACTCTCGGATACCTCCCCAGCCACTGGCCAGTGCTTACATTTGCTGTGATCATCTAAATAAAACTAAGGTAGTATAATGCCTAGAGTTCTCAAAGGTGTTTACATCTCAGCATGAGTGGGTTTATCCACTTATTTCCTGAGATGAGTTTTGGTAGAATATTTGGAAAAGAAGGGTGAAGGGGAGACCGAGGACAAGAAGTTTTACCTTCAGCTGGTTGAGGTTAGAATCATTTATCAAGAAAAACTCTATGATAGGCTCTGGGTTCCCAAATATGTGGGCTTTTCTGATTGAGGAAAATAATTTAGCTGAGCATTTACCACTAGGGATAAAGATGTTAGAGTCTCTTAAGGAGGGAAGATTTGCTAGCAGAAATCTCCATCTATCACAAGTATTTACTGACCCTCTGCTGTACACACAGCACAGTGCCCAGTGTTCCAGAGTTGAAGAGACTTAAGATGTGTTATTCTTCCTAAGATTTTTCATCTGTTGTGGTAATGCTGCGTTTTGAAAGGCAATCATTTTTGTTTCACTGTGTGTCCTCCAACATTCTAAGTGATTTTCTCAATGGGAGAAATCCTACTTCTACTTCGAATTTTTTTCTTCCAAATTTAAAGCCATTCATCGTTATAAAATCTTATGAAAATTGTATATTTTGTACAATCAAAATATGAGTATAAAGTTGCAGGTATACTGTTGTTTATAGTTTCAGAATTATGTTTTGCATAGTACAAGCTTTTAGCAGTCGGTAATGTTATAAATGAGAGATTTATCAATTGCTATGCACCTCCCATTCTTATCTGCTAGAATTGAACAGTCCTTAAAGGCACAGAATTTGAAGATAGGCTATGTGGGTTCAAATCCAAATTCTGTTATTTGTTAGCAATATGACCTTGGAGAAGTTAGTTAATCTCATAGTCCCTCAATTTCTTCATCTGTAAAATGAGAATGATAATAACGATACATCAATCATAAGGTTGCCTTGAGGATTAAATAAGTTAACCTTTGTAAGAGGCTTAGAACAAAACCTGGCATATTATAAGCATTTTGTTAAATGATTAAGGCAGAAGATATTCAATAGTCTAAGTTATATTCATTATCTCGTTATATTTTTCTATTAATCTATAGCATGCCAACTCTGTAACACTTAGCTTTCAAAATAATTCTGAATATAACAAATGGAAAATAGAAAATTAGAAAATAATGTTCACTTAAATGCACTGAAATTTTAAAAAATTAGCAGTCAGCCATCTTGTCACCATTTTTAAATTAGACCCCTAATTTGAGAGTTGCCATTTAGAAGTTCCTTTACCACCATGCTGAGAAGTCGATGAATATGATTCCTTTGGAGGAGTTATTCCACTGCTGTATGTAACAGGGCAGCAAATTAGTACACCAAGCTGACTTTGTATGAGATGCTTATCAGTTCTCAACTGTTTGTCTAGAAGCCTAATGATCAGAGCATTAAAAAAAGTGATATGTAAAATATATACCAGCTAAATTGATATTGCCGCTATTAAATACGTGTGGTATAGATTTTAGCCGTTCTAACACAATAGTATCATGGAAGATAAATTCTGAAGATGTTCTCCTTGCTTGGTAATTCAAAATGTTCATAGGTTCTTGTTTAAATATCAGCTTTTTAGCTGTGTCAGGAAACTTTGTTACTCAGCAGAGTTTTTCAGTACCTCTCCATTTTGAATGTCAACTCCAAGGCAAACATAGAGATATACATTCAAAGCTTTCTGAATTGAAAAAGAATTGTGGATACATATACCTTAACTTTATTACACTTATGAATGTTTAAATTTTTGCCTTAGCATGTCACACTCAGCATTAAAAAGATCTTTCACATAACTCTTCCTGTAAATTGTTATCTATGGTCATGGTGAATCTCAAAAATAGAGTTAGAACAAGTACTCCATTAGTTTATTAGGAAATGGAGTGTAATCTAAAGGCAAAACGACAACCTTTCTTTAAGACCCCAGCTTCACCACGATTGGTTGCCTGTCTAATGGAGTATGACTTGACTACTTCCCAAGCTCCCATCTGTAAAATGAACAAGATGCAACCTAATATCTGCAGGCCACGTAGTTATCAAATAGGAACAACCATCTGGTCAATTCCATATCATATTACATGTCCTAGGGATAACCTTCGCTCCTTAAGAGGTTCTAGGCCTCTATGTTTACGTGGGGAATGGACAATATTATTTGGACAGCATTCACAAACTTAATGGCTTCCACACTAATCAAGGACTGGGGAACATCATTAATAGGGAAAGGGAATTAAAATGATTGCACTTATACTTTAAACCATTGTCAGGCTAAACTGCCCATCGATGATAATTTCTCACAGGAAAAAATGATGCACTCACATGAGAAACAGAAGAAAGGAAGATAAGGCAGGATGTTCCTTTGGGATCAGGTTGATTCCAGTAATGTTTACCAATGCTCTGAATGATGGAGGAGAAAGCATCCTTATTAGATTTTCCAATAACCCGGTTAGTCAGGAAAAAAGAGGAAATTAATTCAAAGGGACTTTGACAAATAAGAAATGGCCTGTCAACACAAGTTCAGAAAAGGGCAAGTATGAAACAAGTATTAGGCTCAGACTATTACTAATCTGATAAAAGATGGGAATGGCCAGAATGAATGGCCAGAACTAGACCTGGGGCTCTTAGTAAGGTGAATAAGAGTCGGTAATGTAGTACTGCCGCTGGGAAATGTGTGCTTATTGAATGTTAGGGGATATGCAATAGTAATGACAGACAGTATCAAACAGATGAAAAATACTCCCAATCAGGAAAGGTTAAGGAAGATCATATAACCCAAAGAAAGAAGGTTAAAAACAGATTTTGCTAGCTAATGTCTGTTATCCACAAGTAGAACTGATTTGAAAACAATGGTAATACCCAAGATACCACTGTTGCTACAAGTGGTTATTAACCAGTTCTCAAAATCGTGGGCCTTTTAACTGACGATGACCAGTTTTGTTGTTTGTTCATTTTCCTCTTTCCAATTGAAAGCACGCATATCACCATATTTGGTTGTCTCTTTCATCTAGTCCAATATTCAGACACTAACCGTGCCACCCCAAAATATTCCACTGAAGAACCATTTTCTTTGACGTCAGCCTCAAACACTAGAATGCACTTTTTAATATATCTTGATTTTCTACCACAATCCAATAGCAACTTGTCACCAATGAATTTAACTAAAACATTTGGAACTATTTATCGTGTGTATGGATTCCATTTATCTAGCACCCAATGTGCCAACGTATTACTTAACTTTTTTTTCTGTCCTGAATTTACTGTTTTAAAAATCTAAGCTCATGTTCTAAGATTCCAGTAATTGATAAACAAGTCTATTCTCTGTTTTCCAATATTTATCACTTTTGACTTTTCTTTTTCTAGATGTTAGAAGACTATCTTTTTCAGCCAATCCTTTCATACCCCCAACTTCTTGGTTATTTTTATTTCAGTTCCTTAAACTTCTTGGGATGATAACTGTTAACTGAAATAGATTGTTTTCTCTTGGGTTTGCTTCCATTCAGAAAGTACATCACACAGGACAGGTGAAGCGATGTGGTGGCATTATATATTTAACTCATTATATGCATGGAAACATCTCAGGTAGTGGATATGTTACAGGTTTGCATACCTGAGAAGTTCAAGATAACACATACTCACTATGTAGTTTCATCCTTTGCTCACTGTATAAACCCTTCCCTCACTTCTTCCTAGATCTTCCTTCAAGGAGAAAATAGTTATCACTTGAACACATCTTGCCCCACTTCTGATTGCTATTTTTCTGATTTTCGTGTTTTTTTTTTCTTTCTTGTTATAATATCAGTAGGGTTAGTAAGGAGACCTATCAGTAGGGAGACCACGGCTGCTAAGGTCGCTATAAAGAATTGAAGCTATCAACAGTGGGATACCATGTTGAAAAGGGTGATGCTGTAGTCTGGGAGAACTAGAACGATAGTAGATGTTACTATGAGGCTGAACACTAGAGATGGTGGGAATGAGAAAGTAAGGAGCCTGGAAGAATAAAAGTTGTATTTTGAAAGTAAGCAAGAGATGATGATTTTAAGGATATCTCAGTTTAAGACAACGACAAAACCCTGGGAGTATCTGTTAGAGTGAGGGGCATAGATTAAGTGTAGGTAAAGTAGAGCTGTAGTCTAGAAGGAATGTAGTGTAAGATGGGTCACCTGTATGTATTTTGACATCAGGATTATGGCTGGAGGTAGGATAATGAGAATGGTTGTAAATTACATTCCAATGTTTTAATTCAGGGGTTCTCAAAATGAGGTCTATGGACCGACGTGGATCCCCAAGACACTTGTTAGACCATCTATAGGCAAAAACTACTTTCATAATAATAAAGAGACATTATTTGCCCCTTTCACTATGGTAACATTTGCACTGATTATGTAAAAACAATTGTGAGTAAAGCTACCATCATACTTAATGTTGAGAGAATGAATGCTTTCCCCTAAAATCAGGAACAAAACAAGTTGTATGCTCTTACCACCCATATTCAACATTATCCTGGAGATTCTAGCTAGAATAACTAGGCAAGGAATGGAAAAAAGTCATCAACGGGAAGAGAGATAAAACTCTTTCTACTTGTAGTTGACATAATGTCATATGTAAAAAACTGCAAAATCCACAAAAGAACTATTAGAGCTAGTAAACAAGTTAAGCAACGTTGCTGAATAGCCTATCAATATACAAAAATTAATCTTATTTCTATCCACTAGTAATGAACAATCCAGAAATGAAATTAAGAGAACAATTTTATTTACGATAGTATCAAGAAGAATAAAATACTAAGGAATAAATTTAACAAAATAGATGTTTAACATCTATACACTGAGAACAATAGAACACTGTTGAAAGAAATTAGAGAACTAAATAAATGCAGAGGTATCCGATGTTCATGGATCTGGAAACTTAATATTGTTAAGATGGTAACACTCCCCAAATTGCCATACAGATTCAAAGCAATATCTTTCAAAACCTCCCCAGCTTTTTTTTTTGGTATAAATTGAGACAATTGATTCTAAAATTCGTATGGAAATGCAAAGGATCCTCAAGAGCCAAGCAATCTTTAAAGGAAAATCAAAATTAATTTCAATACTTCCTACAAAGTTACAGGAACCAGTATAATGGGGTACTGGCATAAGAATAGCCATATAAATGAATGAAACAGAATCAAGAGACCACAAAGAAACTCTTACAGTTATTGTCAATGGATTTTGACAAAGGCGCCAAGACAATTCAATGGGAAAATAATAGTTTTTTTCAACAAATGGTATTGGGACAATTGGATATTCTACATGCAAAAGAGTTGGATTACTCCTCACATCATAAACATAACTAAGTCCAAATAAATTAGAGGTGGAAACATAAGAGCTAAAAATACACAAATACATAGCCCAGAGAAGAAAACATAAGAATAAATCTTTGTAACCTTGCATTAAGCAACGGCTTCTCAGGACAATACAAGCAGTAGTGACAAACATAAAAATAAGTCAACTGGACTTCATCAAGACTAAAAACATTTCTGCTTCAATGGTATCATTGTGAAAGTGAAAAGACATCTCACAGGATGGGAAAAAATATCTGCAAATCATAGATCTCATCAGGGGTTAGTATCTAGGCTACTCTTACAATTCAAAAATAAAAAGGCAGATAATCCCATTAAAGTTTGGGCAAAGGATCCTAATAGACATTTTTCGATGGAAGGTATCCCAATGCCAGTAATCACATGAAAAAATGCTCAATATCATTAGTCATCATGGAAATGCAAATCAAAACCTCAATGAAATACCACTTCCCATTAGGAAAGCAATAATAAAAAGACAGGTAATAGAAACTGTTAGCTAGCATCTGGAGAAACTGGACATCTCACACATTGCTGGTAGAAATGTAAAATGGTGTAGCAACTTTGGGAAATAATCTGGCAATTCCTCAAATGATTAAATATAGTGATTAAGTACGACTCAGCAACTCCACTCTTAGGTAAAATCCCCAAAGAAATGAAAACATAGTCCACACAAAAACCTGTACATAGCAGTTTGTAGCAGAATTATTTATAGTGGCCAAAAAAGTAGGAACAACACAAATGTCCATCAAAGGATGACAGGATAGGGGCGCCTGGGTGGCTTAGTCGGTTGGGCGTCCGACTTCAGCTCAGGTCACGATCTCGCGGTCCGTGAGTTCGAGCCCCGCGACGGGCTCTGGGCTGATGGCTCAGAGCCTGGAGCCTGCTTCCGATTCTGTGTCTCCCTCTCTCTCTCTGCCCCTCCCCCGTTCATGCTCTGTCTCTCTCTCTGTCCCAAAAAAAAAAAAAAAAAAACATTAAAAAAAAAAAAAAAAAAAAAGGATGACAGGATAAGTGAAACGTCATATATCTACAAAATGGAATATTATTTGGCAATAAAATTATTTCCAAAGATATTATTTGGCAATAATAATACATATCATAGCTATAGCACGGATGAATCCTGACAACATTACATTAAATGAAAAAAGCCACACAAAATATCACATATTTTCTGATTCCATACATAAGAAAAGTCTGTCGCAGATGAATCTAAACAAAGAGAAGGAATGGTGGTTTCCAGAGGCTGGAGAGCCTAGGGAATGAATGAAAAGTGTTTTAATGAGAATGAGGCTTTTTACGAGACGATGAAAATTTTCCAGCATTTGATAGTGGTGATGGCAGCATAACTTTGTGAATATATTAAAAGTCTCCGAACTGTAGATAGATACTTCACAAATGTCAATTTTATGGTATGTGATTTTACCTTAATAAAGTTGTAATTATTTAAGAAAAACAACACCGGGGGTTGCAATGAGGCACAAATCACGGCTGTAGCACTCAGCTCTGTACTTGCAGTGGTTGTAGTCTCTGGGCCACCCACTCATGGTAAGAAAAAAAAGCAAGTCAGTTTCACATAAGAATGTCTCCGATGAAGCATGAAAGTTATCATTTTTATTAAATATGAACCCTGAGTACACATAATTTTTAATTATCTGTTCAACAAAATGGGAAGTATGCATAAAGTACTTCTCCCAAATAGTGAAGTGTGACAGTTGTCTCTGGGAAATGTACTCTTGAGATGGTTTGAGCCTCATGCAAGCTGACCCGGTCGCTTTTTCATGGAACGCAATTTTTGTTTTAAAAAAAGGTTGACAAACAGTGGTGTTTCAGATTTGGGTATTTGGCAGATGTTTTCTCAAAAATTAATGAAGGGAGTGGGGGCACCCGGGTGGGTCAGTCCCTTGAGCGTCCGACTTCCTCTTAGGTCGTGATCTCACGGTTTGTGAGAGGTTTGTGAGATCGAGCCCGGCGTCAGGCTCTGTGCTGACAGCTCAGAGCCTGGAGCCTGTTTCAGATTCTGTGTCTCCCTCTCTCTAACCCCTTCCCTGTGTGTTCTCTCTCTCTCTTTCTCTCAAAAATAAATAAACATTAAAAAAAAAAAAAAAAAAACTTAATGAAGTGAGCCTATCACTTTAAGGAAAACAGTGGGCAGTATTTGTTGTCAGTGATGGGAGTGGAGATTTCATGCAAAAATAAGAATTTTGGGAAAGTTGCATCCTCCTCTGTGAGCTTAATGGCTTACTAAGAAAACCTTTCTGATGAGGTTGGTAGTGCTAATGAACGTGATTTTTTGGATTTTGTATAATGAATGTATTATTGGAAATTTCGCATTGATTGTTGAACCAATATTCTTCAGAAGACCACTTCAGGGTGTTATAAGATCTTGCATTCATAAAAGATCCATTCAAAATACAAGAAAGATAAATGTATTTTAATGTAACAGAGTATAAAATATGGTTTCAGATTTCACATTACAACTAACCTTGGAGAAACGACCCTTTGTCAATTTTAGTAAGGTATCAAAAAAAGAACACAATTATCTGGAAAGACTGTTAAAATGCCCCTCCATTTTCCAATGATATATCTATGTGTGGCCAGATTTTATTCATATACTTCAACTAAAATGACATATTTTCAATAGATTAAATGAAGATAAAGATTGGAGATACCACCTTTAAGCCAGATATTAAAGATATCTGCAGAAATGTAAATATTGTCACTCTTCTATTTTTTTGAGCTATATTTATGTTTTTCAAAAATATGTTGTTTCTGGTAATGTGTACGGATTCATCATGTCTTTTTCCAATTAATTAATAAGTAAAAGCATTTTAAATGATCCAGTTTAATTTCCAGTAATTACACTATCCAGTAATTTACACTAAATCTCAATAGATATAATCCACATTACAAGACTCTTTGGAGTTCTTGATAATTTTTAGGAGTCTAAAAGGATCTGAATACCCCAAAGTTTGAGAACATACTGCCTTAAATAATATAGATTGTATATGGAGTTAAAACAAGGAAAAATTTTAGTATAACTGGACACTTTATTTTTTATTTATTTATTTATTTTTTTAACGTTTATTTATTTTTGAGACAGAGAGAGACAGAGCATGAACAGGGGAGGGGCAGAGAGAGAGGGAGACACAGAATCTGAAACAGGCTCCAGGCTCTGCACTGTCAACACAGAGCCCGACGTGGGGCTCGAACTCATGGACCGTGAGATCATGACCTGAGCCGAAGTCAGATGCTTAACCGACTGAGCCACCCAGGCGCCCCATAACTGGACACTTTAAACATCATAAAAGGATGAGTATGTTTTAGAATAAAACAAAGCTTGGATTATAAACACTACTTCTTCATGTTTATAATATACCAGGTACTATCTTAAGAGTTTTGCTAGTATTAACTCATTGAATCCTCTGCATAATTTTATGGAGTAGGTACCATTATTATCCTCTTTTTTACATATGAGAATATTAAGTCACTGAAAGGTTAAATAAGTTGCTCAAAGTTGCAAAGCTAGTATCAGAGGAATACTTGATACCTCTAATCAGTTTGGCTTCAAAATTTTTGCCGTCTTATTTCTTTAAAGAAATTTTTTTGAGTGCTTATTTATTTTTGAGAGAGAGAAAGAGAGCGCGAGCATGAGTGGGGGAGGGGCAGAAAGAGAAGGAGACACAGATTCCAACGCAGGCTCCAAGCTGTCAGCACAGAGCCTGACGCGGGGCTCAAACTCGCAAGCCCTGAGATCATGACCTGAGCTGAAGTCGAATGCTCAACCGACTGAGCCACCCAGGCGCCCCTTGCTGTCCTATTTCTAAGTGGCGAGATGTGGCTACCAGAATGCTCACCACACTGGCAGGAGCTGTAGGACACAGCTACTGCTTTCTATGTGTGACTCTGCTCTGTGAGCAGAACCATTCTAGGCATCTGCCACACTTTATCTCCTTAATCTACAAACTATTTTGCAAAACTGATATTCTACTTTTTAATCTTGAAAATGAGAAAGTTGATACTTAGATTCAGTAGCTTGCTCAGAGTAGCAACTATTTAGGTACCAGATGACCTAGTTGAGGGTTCAGTATTCTGTTTAATTTCAAAACCCTATCTTTCAAGCATTTTCCTTTATAACTGTAAAGATAGCTGTTTCCTATATTCTACAAGAAAATAGCTTAAAATAAGTTATATCTCAAAACATTGATATTTTAAACATCTCTCAATTACCAGGAAAACCACTATGATTATACATAAATGAACTTCGAGGAATGTGAAATAAAATGAATATCTATCTATCTATCATCTATCTACCTACCTATCTACCTATCTACCTACCTCCATATATGTAAAAAAAAAAAAAAAAAAAAAAAAAAAACTTATAAGAAATAGATATATTTGGCAAAATTTAGAATTAAGACTTCTATAGATTGTATAGTAGATAATTAAAACTGGAAACATAAAAATATGAACTTCCAGGATATTAATAATAGATACCATTTATTTACTGTTACGTGCCAGATAATGCATATTTCCCACATATTATCTCCTTTAATTCCTCCAAACACTCTATGAAGAACATGTTATTAACCTTATTTTACAGATGATAAATTGAGGATCAGAGACACTCAAATAACTTACTAAACCATGTAGATAAATAGTGGCAGAATCATGAAACACAAATTTGACTGATAGAAAAAAACCCTCATTATTCTGTTACAGAAAATATAAAATAAAGGAACTATTTTATCTTTTGAGTTTTGAAATTCTCTAGTTCTATTTTCTGACCTCTTTAAATGTTTAGTCTGATTTACCAATAGTGTTAATAATATTGATTCATCCTGTGTTATTGAAATATGGGTGGAGGCAAAACCCTAAATCTCCTGGAAAGATTTTAGAGTTATAATAA
The DNA here is from genome assembly GCF_023721935.1 of Panthera uncia. NCBI lineage: Eukaryota > Metazoa > Chordata > Mammalia > Carnivora > Felidae > Panthera > Panthera uncia. The sequence goes on along the minus strand of NW_026057584.1, from coordinate 67,746,236 downwards.
ATTGACTTTTAGAATTATAATTTTTGGGCTTACCATTAACTTTTTCCTTCTCAAAATAAGCTAAAGATAATTTTAAGTTTTATAGTTAATTGTTAACTTTCATCTTGTTTCTATAAACTGGACACTTAACGTGAAATACTCTCTCGGTTTTTTTACTCTCCTCTCTCTCCTGTTTTTCTGATTGTACTGCATTTATTCGGCCTCAGTTTTAGTGATATTTCCAATTCCATAAGAATATCATTAAAAAAATTTTCAATTACCCTAGCACAGGCAAAAAATAACTAACATAAACACTAATTTCTATGTACTGGTTCATTTTGGGGGTACCCTTCAAGAAAATAGTACATTAAATCATTCCAAAGTTGTCTTCTTTTATTTTCTAGTTTTGCACCATCATTTATAATATCCAATTTTCCTTTGTATGCAGGCCTCTGTTTGTGTCTGTTCTAACTTAATTTTTGACCAGGTTTCATTGCCATTTCAGTATCATTTGCACATTAGAAGACATTGGACATACTGAGGCCAACCTTCATTACCAATAAATCAGAGTTTCTCATTAAGAGCTAATGAGCTCTTATATTGTCCCTCTGATTATTACCCTTGTTCCATTTGAAAAAGAAAACATTTCATCTTTTTTATTCTCTTTCCCAATCCTACCTTTCAGGGCCTGAGCGTTTTTAAGGAACAGAAGCGAGATGAGCCAACACAGCTTCAACCTTGCTTCTTTTTACTCTCTGGTGAGAGAAAGAGGCCATTGTTACATTTCAGATTAATAAGAGTGTTGTTTAGAGATTTAGGCATAAGATTGAACCCCTGCTCTGACATTTATTGCCCAGATGATACTGCATATTTTATTAAGCCTGGCTATGCCTCAGTTTCCTCATCCCCCATGATAATCCTGCACTGTTGGTTTATAATCAGAATTAAATTAGATCATAACTGCAAAGCATTCAGTACATGGCCTGGCACATAGCAAATGTTCAGTGCATGGTTGTTATGACTGAAGGAATTCATTGAGTCCCCCAGAAAATTTGTGTCATCACTTCTTGTAAATTTTTTTCTCACTTATCTGCTGTCAAGCAAGAGCCTTCTTTATGAATGGAGAAGAAAAAATAAGATATTCTTCTAATTATGTAAAGATTTATCTCTGCCTTTTTGGGGGGAGTGGAGAGAGACATAGTGAGAGCAGTGAATTTAAAATTTAAGAAATGAGAAACTTGATAATATTTCATGAAAGTAATAATGAAAAATGAAATAGACAGACATGTTAATATACTCTTTCCAACTATGGAATTGGGTAGTGGGGAAGGAAGCAACCTCATTAATTAATCAATAGATGCATTAAACAAGTATATAAATCAATTAAATAGCAATCTATAGTAATATCCTCAAAAAGATAAGAGAAAATAATGGACTCATTTAAAAAAAACCATAATGTTATTTTTTACAAAAAGGATATTCAGAAAATCAGCAGAGGCTTTTGAAAATTATTAATAGAAAAAAACATTAGAGATGAAAAAGCAGTGTTAACATACCAAAAAAACCAAACAAGCAAACAAACAAGAAAACAGAAAAAAACAAACAATTTAAAAGACAATTAGAAGGCCTGTAGCTAAAGTTAAGAAAATTTCTTAGAAAATTGAGGAAAAGCAAAAACAAGATAATCAGAGAGTAATTTTATGAATTCCATCGTCTAATGAATCTAGAATTCCAGAAAGAAAGAACAGAAAAAAATGGCAAAGAATTGTCAAAAATTGTCAAAAAAATACTAAGAAAAAATGTCCCAGAAATGAAGAGCTCAAGTTTCCAGAATATCCCTAACAATTAGTCTTTTAGATGAATGAAAATTGCTGAGGCATCAGCCAGTTATCATAGTGCCTCCATTTTCCAAGTCCCAAAATTGTATTGTTAATGTCACATCTCTGATCATTTCTTCTGCTCTTGTAGTAGGCTTTCATATGTGCGTGAGATAATATTTGTATTTATTCCTTCGTATGTAATTGGAATTCTACTATCACTAAAAAGAAAAGAAAAAAAAAAAACCCTCCATAGCTGAATATCATAGAGCTCGATCCATGGTAAGAACTCATTATATGCTTGCTGAATAAACATATAATTTGGAGTATGAACAGGAATATCGGAATCAGACCATACTATGTGCTTTGTCCACTTCTACAAACTTACCCAATTGCTTGCATGAATTTGGGCATGTTACTTCATACTTCTGAGCTTTAATCTCATCTGCTAGATGGTATTAATAACAAATTAGTGAGAGATTATTTGAATATAAATGCAGTACTATTCATAAATTACCTACATAGTGCCTAGAACCTGCTAGGAAGTTAATAACCTCTTCCTCCTCACTTCCTCTGGACTCAGTAACAGCATCACGATGCATACGGACAAGCCCTTGATGAGTTTTGTCTCAGTATTTATTTCAAAGCCTGCTTCAAATTTAGCTATTTGTAAGTGCAACCTTTTCATGGAACTCTAAAAATCTTGTCGATATATAAACCAAGACTTTTATTGAGAAAAATATCTGCTAAATCCACAAAGGTCACATAAAATTGTTCGGTGATAAATTTCACCTATTAAGAAATTGTAAAAATATATGATAGATGTATTTTCAAGTGTGTACCAGTTAAATTCTGAGGATTTAACTGTTTTATTCCCGTTTTAAATAAGACTGTATTGTGAACCATTTTCTGAAGTACAATTGCTTGTTTTTGTAGTTTCTCCAAGCAGGCATTAGTCAGCACATTAGACTTTAAAATAACTTTAAATATCTAGAATGTGCAAATTTTGGTGGTAGCAAGATGTATGAAATATAAAAATGAGGTGTTTTGTGATATATTTTGATCAAAAATTTTTACTTGTCTTTTTAACTCGTAGATAATTCATTACTTACATAAGAGGACAGGGTTAGACCCAGATGTTTTATTTATTCAAATTAAAAATAAGTTAAGATTTAGGGTCAAGATCCAACTGGGGAAGAGTTACAATACTAGATGAATGATGGCCTCTCTTTTGTGCTGAGAAAAAGGAGGAACTTTCAACTTTGATTCTCTTGAGTTAAATTCATAATTTATAAAATAACACAGGAACAATCACAGAATAACTTGTCATTAGAACTACTGACTTCCTTTCAATAGCCCCGCCTAGTCTTTAAAAAAATTTTTTTTATTGTTTATTTATTTTTGAGACAGAGAGAGACAGAGCATGAACAGGGGAGGGGCAGAGAGAGAGGGAGACACAGAATCTGAAATGGGCTCCAGGCTCTGAGCTGTCAGCACAGAGCCCCACGCGGGGCTCGAACTCACAGACCGTGAGATCATGACCTGAGCCGAAGTCAGACGCTTAACCGACTGAGCCACCCAGGCGCCCCATAGCCCAGCCTATTCTATTTATTTCCTTGAGAACAAGTGTTAAAAACTAACCAAAAACCCACCTTTTTTTGTGCACTCTTCCTCAGTCAAGAAACATTGAGGTTTCCCCCAGTCAGTAAGTTGTTTTAGTAAATATGGAATCTGAGAAGACTTTTGCAACCAGCTTTAACAAGTACTGGTTTAGACTTTTAATCATGACTAAAATAAAGACACAAAAAGCACTAATTATATTCTGGTTACTCGGCTATGTATACTTCATTGTGTTCTAAATCCTAGAACATTTCCTTTATCACAAGGAGAAATAAGTCTGCAAGCTCATTCTAATATTCAGATCAACTCTAATAAGGAACAAACAGCCCACAACTGGAAACAGGAGATTGTAGCTCTGATAAATAGCTTTGCGTAACTATAATTAACCAGTTAATTTAGCTACAATGATTTTTAAAAAGGTTTCTCTCATACATAAAAAATAAAATAATAACCAATTTGTCCTTACTTTACAAAGGTTTACACTTGATGACGAATACAATCAGTTGAAATTTCCCTTCACAGTAGGGAGAGTGTTCACTGAGCAGAAAGGTAAAGGAACGTCATCTGGGCACACATTTGTAAAAGTATATAATTCTACTTATGTGGTATGAAACACCTGCATTTTTATATTCTGCTTGAATAGCGTGTGGAAATTGCAGGAAGATGTAAGTTGTTGAGTTAGGACTATGTCCAGAACTAGCCTAAGGAATAAGATAAAAAGGCTATTTATATGAAATTGTCTTTATTATTGAAACATCTGTAAAATGTTCAGACTGTAGGCTCAACACTTTGACTAAGCACTACCCTTGTTTCTCTTCATCTTTTTATTTTTACTTATTTATTTTGTTAAAAAAATTTTGGAGCGTCTGGGTGGCTCAGTGGGTTAAGCGTCTGACTTTGTCTCAGGTCATGATCATATGGTTCCTGAGTTCGAGCCCCTCATCGGGCTCTGTGCTGATAGCTCAGAGCCTGAAACCTGCTTTGGGTTCTGTGTCTCCTTTTTCTGCCGTTCCTCCACTCATGCTCGCTCTCTCTCTCTCAAAAATAAATAAATATTTTTTTTTTTAAATTTTTAATGTTTATTTCTTTAAATTTTTTTTTAACGTTTATTTATTTTTGGGACAGAGAGAGACAGAGCATGAATGGGGGAGGGGCAGAGAGAGAGGGAGACACAGAATCTGAAACAGGCTCCAGGCCCTGAGCCATCAGCCCAGAGCCTGATGCGGGGCTCGAACTCATGGACCGCGAGATCGTGACCTGAGCTGAAGTCGGATGCTTAACCGACTGAGCCACCTAGGCGCCCCAAATTTTTAATGTTTATTTATGAGAGAGAGACACACACACACACATAGTGTGGGAGTGGGGCAGAGAGAGAGGGAGACACAAAATCTGAAGCAGGCTCCAAGCTCTGATGCTGTCAGTGCAGAGCCCTACATGGGGCTTGAACCAACGAACTGTGAAATCATGACCTGAGCCAAAGTGGATCACTTAAGCAACTGAACCACCCAGGCAATCCTTTCCTCACTCTTTTTTTTTTTTAAGTTGTATTTATTTATTTTGAGAGATACTGTGAACAGAGGAGGGTCAGAGAGAGAGAGAGAGAATCCCAAGCAGGCTCCTTGTTGTCAGCAAAGAGCCTGATGTGGGGCTCCAACTCATGAACCATGAGATCATGACCTGAGCCAAAACCAAGAGTTGGACGCTTAAACCATCTGGGTCACCCAGGTGCCCCCTCCTCATCTTTTTAAATGCAAACGGCTATTTTTACAGACATCTTGATGAGTAGTAAGTAGTTTATCAAATCATCAGTTTAAAAAAGGAATGGCGGCAAATAGTACAGTCTTCAGACACATGAGCTATGAGTACAGAGATGCAAGATGGGACAAATGAGAGACAATAAAATAAGCATGAAGGGACAAAGAAGATGGGATTGAGAGGTCACCTGTTTCATGATTTTTGCTTAGACTCCTCCTGGAAAGTAACACCCTTCTGTTGCTGGAAAAATGAAATTCTTGACGTGTTTCTAGCTGGCTCTGCATTCTTCCAGTCCTGACTTGTAGACAGAAAACACATGTCTTTTGGAATGCATGAATAAAGCAAGTGACAGTCCTGTTAAGGAACTTCATTGTGGGGATTAGCAGCCTGTGCCAGTGAGCAGACTGTATCAAGGGAGCAAGCCACCGTTACGCAGGTTCCACAAATCTGTTTTATGTATCTTATTACAAATCTGGCTTGGCCTGAGGAATAACAATGACAATAGTTGTGGTAACGTATCAGCGGCTGTGTGCTTTTAATATACATTAAATATTAATTACCTCGATTACATTAATATACATTATCTCATTTAATACAGTAGCGAGAATTAACATGTGTCCATCTCATTCAATACTTGATGCAACTCTATGGGTAGATACCATCTCCCTTCCCTTTTTTAACAGACAAGGAAACGAAGCCTAAACAAGTAATAATACTTGCCCAAAGTTACACAGCTAGTGAATGGACATGTCAGTGTTAAAGCCCGGCTGTGTCTGTTTCAAGATCCTGAGCTTGTGCCAGCCTTAGTCTATGTATACAGTTATTTTCTGGAAGAAAACTATGACAATGCAAAATACTCATGCTATTATCATTACTTTGAGAAGAATGTTTTGACAGTGAAAGAAGGCTATGACATATTAGCATAGATTTCCAAAAGAGTGCGTCGAGTCTTTTCTGAAAATGTTAGAAAATAGGCAGGGTGATCAATATTAATTATAGTAGCTAACGTTGATGAATATCAATTATGTTCCAGACACTGTGCAAGACATTTTTACATACGACAACCATGTGAGGTAGATGATTTTATTTCCATTTCATCAATTAAGAAACTGACGCAGACAAGTCAAATCCTTATTCAATAAAAGATGAATCCAGAATTTAAACTTGAATTGTTTTGAAATGAAAGTCACCCTTTTTCCATCATGCCACAGAACCACCAAAAGGCATACGCTATTCAAAATCACCTGTGCGGGACATCTTGGAAGAAAACTTGAATTAATCAGAGCTTCAAATTATTCTTGGATAGGAAGACTCGATATTGTAAGGATGCCAATTCTCCCTAAATTAAGCTCTAAATTTAATGAAATTGCAATCAATATTCCAACTGGAGGGCAGAAATAGGTCAAAGAGGTGATAGCTATAGGGGAACAGTTTTCAGCTTGGTATAAGAAAGCATCTTCTAGGAGTTAGAATTATCCAGAAATGGAGCAGAATGTGAAATCGTCAACCTTCTGTCACCATAAGAATTCCAATGGAGGATAAATTGACCACCTGTTGCGAGATGCTCATACTGCATTAGAGAGCTATCATTTCCTGAGCGTTCGTCTCCTAGGCTATGAACTATCCAGTTTCATCTTTTATCTCATTCGATTTCCATACTCCCCTTATTTTTTTGGCATACAATAGGGTACTGTGGTTAAGAGCACAGAGTGTATTATCACATGGACCTGGGCTTGAGTCTGTCCCTTACTGGTTGCAAAATTCTGAGAAGCATCTCTAACTCCCTGGTTACCAGTTTCTTAATCTGCACAGCATGGATAGTAAAACCAACCTCACTCTATTCTTACAGGATTAAATATAAGAATATTGGAAGAGCATTAGCACATCATTGGCCACACATTAAGTTTTAGCAAGCGGGGGTTATTATTATTGATAGGGAGAAACTGAAACTCAGCTTAAGTAATGAGCAAATAATTCAATTGAACGAGGTAATCTTTAATACTCCAATTTTAAGATATATGAATTTGTGGGATTATAACTAATTCTTCCCAATCTTACAATTTAACTAAAACCTGATATAAAGAAATTAGAAAAATGTTGCATAAAATCCAAGTACTATCTAACCAAACATTCTTAGCTACATTTAATGGTACATGTTCCAGTGAACTCATTTAGCGTTTCAAAATCTATGAAAAGAAAAGTAACACAAAGTAAGGAATTTAAAACAAGGCAACTCATCAGGCTATTGACCAATTTAAGATCTAAGTTTCCTAAGGGAAGAGAGAAATATGTATTTTTAAGTTTGGAGCAAATAATTTTTAAAACATCAATGCTTCTGTTATGGATTAAGGGAGTTGCTGTTTCTCCTTTGACTTTGGGTAGGATGAATAGAAATCTCAGAAGCCCTTATAAATGTGGACCAGGAGACAAATTACTATCTCTCCATTGGGAATGCTTCTGAACCAGGGCTGCTAGAAGAAGGTAGATAAATGTAGTCTGAAGAGATTGGCTTTAGTCATATTGTAAGACAAGTGATATTCAGTATTTTATAACCAAGTTAGTGGCAGACCTTTCTAGGATCTTAATGTTTAGTGAGCATTATTAAACTTTCATTTCCTGTGTGTTTTCTCCATTGAGCTTGGATATATATATGCTTTATTTAACATGGATTGAAAATGATATATAACCTGAGAGACTGGTAAGCTGAGTCACAGAAGGTGATTTAAACTGTCTTTATCCATAAGAAGGAAATAAAGGAAAGATATTAACAGTTAAATTGCCTGAAGGGGAGTTATGACTGGAAGACCAGACTGTGACAATCTTCCTGGCATAGACAATTTTCTGGGAAAAGTTAAACAAAGAACAGGCGTGAAGACAGAGGCCAAATGCAAGTGCAAGTTAAATTTTGATGAGTATGAAGGATGAAATCAGACAGTCATCAGTAGCCTATGACTAGCATTACATAGCCAAATAGAAGATTTTCCAAATTACAGAAGGTATAGCAGTGATTTACCAACAGCTAGTTCCTTAAAAAAATTTTTATTGAGGTATAATTGGCATACAATAAACTACATACATTTAAAGTGTAAAATTTGATAAGCTTTGACCTGTGTATACTCACATGAAGCCATCTCCCCAGTCAAGACAAGGGAACATGATGACCTCTGAAGGTTTCCTCCTGACCCTTTGTAATTCCTTCCCTCTCTTCCCCACCTCTACTGCCCCCCAAACTGTCCTTAACAAACCAATGATCTGATTTCTGCTGTTATAGATTGGTTTATATTTTCTAAAGTTTTATATAAACAGAATCATACAGTATAAACGCTTAGCAGTCTGGCTTCTTTCACTCAGCATAATTATTTTGACAGTGAAACATGTTGCATATATCGATAGATCTTTCTTGTTTACTGTAGAGTAGTGTTCTAGTGTTTGAATATACCACAATTATTTTATCCATTCACCTATTGATGGACATTTTTTTTTCAGTTTAAGCCATCCCAGAAAAACGTTTGGATGCATGTGGATGCATGTTTTTGTATGGGCATACACTTTCCCGGTCTCTAGGATCCAAACTAGGAGTGGAACATCCCAGTCTTATGGGGTAATAGGCGTATGTTTGTTTTCTTTAAGAAACTGCCAACCTATTTTCAAAGTGGTTGTACCACAAGTGAGAGTTCCAGTTGCTCTACATCTTGACAACCCTTGATATGGTCAGGTTTTTAAAATTTAGCTATTCTCACTAGTGTACGGAGGCTTATCATTGTAGTTTTTAATTTGCATTTCCTTAATGACTGATGACATTGAGCGACTGTTTCATGTTTTATTTGCTATCGATGTATTTTCCTTGGTGAAACATCTTTTCAAATATTTTGCCTACTTTTAAAATTAGGTAGTGTGTTTAGTTATTAGTATTATTCAGTTAGATATATTATTGAATTTTGAGAGATCTTTATTTTAGATATGAGTCCTTGGTCATGTACATAATTTGCCACTCTTTTCTTTCAGTTTGTGGTTTCTCTGTGGTTCCATTCTCTTACTAATATCTTCAAAAATAAGATGCTAAATTTTAATGTGTTTAAAAATTTTAGTGAATGAATTTTAAAATTAAAAAAATTCTTAAAGTTTAATAAAGTCTAATTTTTCAACATTTTCAGGTATCGACTTTGTTTTTGGTGTCATTTTAAGGCATCTTTGGCTAACTCTAAAGCCACAAGATCTATTTCTATGTTGTCTTATACACCTTTGTCATTTTAGATTTTACAGTTAGATCTGTGTAGAGTTAATTTTTATATATTTTGTGAAATATAGGTTGAAATTATTTTTCTAAACATGGATATGCCATTTTTCTAGCACTGGTTTTGGAAAAAAGACTATGGCTTTTCTACTGGCTTATTTTTGAACTATTGTCAAAATTCAGTTCTCCATGTATGTATTAGTATATTTCTGGACACTTTATTCTATTCCACTGACCAATATCTCTGTTTATGCCAATACACACTATCAAGACATTATCTTGGTTAATAGCTTTATATTATGTCTTGACATTAGATAGTACAGTCCAACAACTTTTGTTGGATCAAACATCTTCAATCAGATTTATTGCTATTTCATATTTTTGATGCTTTGGTTAATGACATTGCGTTTGTAAAATTTTGATTTCCATTGATTCTTTGCTAGTATATAGAGATGTAATTTTATTTTTGCTCTTACATTCTGTAATCTTACTAAACTCATCAATAGTTCTCATACTTTGTTTTCATTTTTAGTTTCAATGAATTATCTACCCAGATGATTATGTTGCCTAAAGAAAATTTTATTTCTTTCACCCCAATCTGGAAGCCTATAATTCATTTTTCTTGTTTGATATCACTGGATAGAAACTCAAGTAAAATGTTGGAGAACATTCTTGTCTGTTCCTTACCTTAAAGAAAAGCATTCAGTCTTTCTCTATTAAGTATACTATTGCCTGTAGGTTTTTCTCTTCTATACTTAGATTGTTAAAAGTTTGTATCAGAAATGAATGTCAGATTTTAAGTCAGATGTGTTTTCCGTATTTATTAAGATGGTCATACAGTATTTGTTTTACTTTGTTTTGTTTTTTAGTTTGTTAATATGATGAACTACATCGATTGATATTATAAAATGTGCATTCTTGCAATAAATCTGATTTGGTTATGATATATTATCATTTTTATATATTGTTGGATTCCATTTGCTAAACTTTATTTAAAAAAAAACTAATGTTTATTTATTTTTGAAAGAGAGAGAGACAGAGCGCAAGCAGGGGAGGGGCAGAGAAACAGGGAGACACAGAATCCGAAGCAGGCTCCAGGTTCTGAGCTGTCAGCCCAGAGACCAATGCAGGGCTCGAACTCACAAGCCGGGAGATCATGACCTGAGCTGAGGTCAAATATTTAACCCACTGAGTCACCCAGGCGTCCCTCCATTTGCTAAATTTTAAAAGAACTTTTCCCCTTTGTATATGGTTCTGCATTGCATATATTGTAAATTAAGTTTATAAGGAATGCTGATCTGGAATTTTCTTTTCTTGTGATGCGTTTGTCCTATAATGTTTTTGTATCAGGGTAATGATGGTCTTATAGCATGAGTTGTGCATATCCTTTTTTTTTTCTGGAATAGTTTGTGTAAAACTGGTATTATTTATTCCTTAACTATTTAGTAGAATTCACCAGCCATCAGGGCCTGGAGTTTGCTTTACAGGAAGTTTTTAACTACAAATACATTCCCTTTAATAGATAGAGGCCAATTGATGTTATTTATTTCTACTTGAATGAGTTTTATAATTTATTTCATTCAAAAAGTTTCTTCATTTTATCTAAGTTGTCAGATTTATTGGCATGAGATTTTTTTGGCAGGAGATTTTTAATGGTATTGCCTTATAGCCTTTTAATATATACAAAATACTTAGTCATATTATTTCTCTCAATTCTGGTATCAATAATTTGTGTTTTATCTTTTTTACTTCCTGATTGGTCTGATTAGTCTAGCTAGGGATTTGTCAATTTTGTTACTATTCTCAAAGAAATAACTTTTGTTCCCATTGGTTTTCTTTATGGTTTTTTGGTTTCTGTTCTCTCACTGATTTTCACTGAGACAGAGTTTAATTATTATTTCGTTATTTTCTTTTTATTTGTCCCATTTAGTCTTCCTTTTTTTCTCTTTTCTGCCTTTTGTGGGTTGGTATTCTTCCATTCTTTCTCCTTTGTTGGTTTTTTAACTATAACTCTTTGTTTAGTTATTTTAGCGATTGTCTTAGATTTTGTTATACTTCTTCAACTTACCACAGTTTTATTTTCAAAGTGTATTGTATCACTTCACATATAGGATAAAATCATTACTGTAGTGTACTTTAACTTCCTTCCTTTAATATTAATGTTTATATTTTTCTTTTTTTTAAGTTTATTTATTTAGAGAGAGACAGAGAGAGTGCAAGTGGGGGGGGCAGAGAGAGAGAGAGAGAGAGAGAGAGAATCTCAAGCAGGCCCCACACTGTCAGTGCAGAGCCCAACACAGGGCTCAATCTCATGAAACTCTGAGATCATGACTTGAGCCAAAATCAAGAGTCAGACTCTTAATGCCTGAGCTACCCAGGTGCTCCTATGTATTTTTTGCATACATCTTACTATTACATATGTTACAAACTCTACACCATATTGTTATTGTTTTGTTTAAAAGTCCAATTATTATGTAAAGAAATATTAAGACTTTAACTATAATTATGAATATTTTTATTAAAAGATAATATAAAAATAATCTTAACGTATTTACACAGTACTCCTTATTCCTTTGTGTAGATCCATATTTCTATATGGAGTAATTTTCTTTCTGACTGAAGACTTTTTTTAAACATTTCTTGTAGTGCATATCTTCTTGAGATGAATTCCTTCACCATCATTCCTGAAAAAGTCTTTATTACATGTTCATTCTTGAAAGGTGTTTTTGCTAGATATAGGATACTAGGTTGGCAATTTCTTTTCTTTCATTGATTTAAAGACTATGCTCTTGCTTATGAAATATCTGATCTCATCCTCAACTTTTTCCTGGGTATATAATATGTCTTCTTTCCTGTGATTGCTACAAGATTTTTCATTGGTACCAGTTTTGAGTGAGTTCTTATGTGCCTTACTGTAATTTCTTTGTATAGCTTCTGCTTGGGACTTATTAAGGTCCTTCCATCTGAGATTATACAGTTTTCAGCGAGTTTCCAAATTTATCCTCCATTATTTCTAGAAAAAATTTTTTCCCATTTGTCACTCCTCTTGTTTAAGAGACTCCATTTTAAGCTACTTGAAATTAGACTCCATATTAAGCTCACTGACACTCTTTCCAGCTTTAGAACTTCTTTAAAAGTTTTCTCTGTTTAATTGTAAATAGTTTCTTTTTTTAATTCATTTCCTTTTTTTTATTCAAATTCCAATTAGTTAACATACAGTGTATGTTAGTTTTAGATGTACAGTACAGTGATTCAACACTTCCATATAACACCCAGTGCTCACTATAACAAATGCACTATTACTAGATTTTTAAGATCACTTGCTTAAACAATGTCTATCCGCCATTAATCCTACCCAGTGTTTGTTTTTTTTTACCTTAGACATTGCAATTTTGATGTCTCAAAGTTTCACTTGTATCTTCTTAAAATGTTCCATTTCTTCTTAACTTTTTAAACATGAAGCACTGTCATAATAACGACTTTAATATTCTTGTGGAGAATTCAAACATCTGCATCAGTCTCGGGTCTATTTTTGATGTATTGCTTTTTCTTCCCATCATGGTCTTATTCTCCTTTTTGTGCCTGGTATTACTCTATTGGATGCTAAACATTGATGATTTCATCTATTTGGATGTTGAATGTTTTTGTATATAATTACTCTTGGCCTTTGTTCTTCTGTGCAGTTTATTTACTTGAAAACTGATCAGTTTGCTTTTTATTATTTGTTAGGTGGGGCCAGAGCAGTGTGCAGTCAGAGGTTAATTATTCCCCCCTGGTGAGGTAAGATCTTTCTAAATTCTTAAACCAATTCTTCCTGAATTAGAAGGTGTTTCAGTCTGCTGGAGGGAGTAGGTACTAATTCCAGACCTATAGGTACTGTTTTACCTAGATTTTTTTCAGGTATTTCCCCCCTATCCTTAGGTAGTTTCCTCCCATACATTTAACCATTCAGCATTCTGCTGGAAACTCAAAGGAGACAGTGTACAGATCTCCAAGAATTCTTCTGTGTACTTCTCTTCTGTCTATTATTCTGTCCTACAAACTCTAACTGCTTTAGTCTCTCTCAACTTAAGGAGTCTGCTAGACTCCACCTAAGTTCTTTCTTTCTGTTCCAGGCCTGGAAATTTTTTCAAGGCAGCAAACTAGGGTAGTTTTATGGTTCACCTTTGTTTCCTGTCTCAGTGACCACTGTCGTTGGTGAAAACTATTGTTTTATATATTTGCCCAATTATTTTATTCAGATAAGAGGGTTCTTGTTACTCTGTGCTTGTCAGAAATGGAAGTTATAACTGCTATTCAAAAAATGACTTAAAAATGCTATTTTCCAGGGAGTTCCAAATATCCCCTAATAATAACCATATAATAACTAGAATTTCATATCTTATCAATTTAGATGTGTTAACAGTCAGAGCTAGGTGTGGTTAAATCAGACCTTCTGTATATGATCTGTTCCTATAAATTCCTTAGACAGTGTTAACTTGAATATTAGCTTGTCATAGACAAGATGACAATGAAGTAATTCATATTAATTTTTAAGATGGAAGAATTGACTGGTTTGACTAAGCCACTGGTTCATTCCCTAACTGCCCACTGGCCATTTCAGTCTGGTTTATGTGACAAAAAAATGTAGAGCTCAGTGAAACCTGGAGAATGATCAAAAGTAGTATATTCATGGAAGCCCAAACAATTATTAGCCAGAATCATTCTTTTTGTTTCATTTTCTGAAGAAAACATAAAGTATTATTTTTTGTTTGGTCTTTTTCCTAAAAGCTAAAAATCTACTTCAGGGTATATCTTTCACTGATATCTTTATCTGCACTTTCTTTGTCAAACCCGGGATCACAATTACCCATGTAAAATGCCCAGCATCCTAATTAGCCAGCAACTATTCCAAGGCTATTCCTTTCTGGATTACAGCCTTCTTCATTTCTTATCCCCGGGATCTCTTTGGAATGCTTCTCACTCTGAGACATTATTTATTCCTTGATAATCTGCTTGAGTTTTTATTGGGTTATTCCCCAAAATGCTGTCTCCCTGAAAATACCCCATAGACTCTATGACCATCTTTCCCGCCTACAGACCTGAGTCAGCATTTCCAGACCAAGGTCAACTCCTGCAAGGATAAGGGTGAATGGAACATTGAATAAAGTTAAAATGTTAATGTTGTCTATCTATCATTGAGAACTTCTATGTATTTTGTCATAAGCAAAGAGAAACAGATTAGAATAAAATTAATCTTTACAAATGTGCTAGTATGTACAGTTTCTCGAATCTAATTGGCTTCAGACTTTTTTTTTTGTAAGCAAAATAAACTATTGTCAGGGAGTCTATTCTCATTGCAAAGTAAAACATTTCACAATGCCTGTGTACCAGAAAACCTCTCCCAACTGCACTTGTTACTGATTCCATTTGACAAGTGGCTGCTTCTCGATAATTACTGTACAAACCATTACTTCCAAAATAAATTAAACTCTCATCACTTTATCCGGCTCTTCTACATTCATTAATAAGTATCTTGTAAAATAGGTGGTTGCACCTGCATTAGGAAGTGCAGAAGCTTATATGAAGAGATTGTACTTTTGTGTATCTTTTGTCTTTCAGAGCTATGTTTGGTTAATTTGCAATAAAAGTCTAGGGACTTTACTTGGGTAGGGACAGGGTGGAACCAAACCCAAAATTCAAAAAAAGATTCCTAATTCATTTCTAATTATTTTTTAAAATAGTTGATGAAATAAATTTTTTTAAACGTTTATTTATTTTTGAGACAGAGAGAGACAGAGCATGAACAGGGGAGGGGCAGAGAGAGAGGGAGACACAGAATCTGAAACAGGCTCTGGGCTCTGAGCTGTCAGCACAGAGCCCGATGTGGGGCTCGAACTCATGGACCTTGAGATCATGACCGGAGCCCAAGTCGGACGCTTAACCGACCAAGCCACCCAGGCGCCCCAATAGTTGATGAAATATGTTACCCTTATAAGGCCAATTTCAGCAGTTAAAGAACCAGTTTCTCTGTGATACATACAGTGCTTTACATTCTATTGATTTTCACTAAGTAGAAGATCTGCTTCTACCAGAGAGGCAGCCTATTCTTACATAGGGTTTAAAGGGGACTGAAATATGGCAAAACTGGACAGACTTTTTTGTTTTGTTTTGTTTTTAAGCCTAATCATAAGTCTTCTTTATGATAATTGATATTTGTGTAATTTAATTATCAGCAACACTACCGGAACAAATCTTCAATTTCATTTTGCTTTAAAACATTTTCTGATGAATTTCTTTTGCTTTAAAACTTTTTCTGGGGCGCCTGGGTGGCTCAGTCGGTTAAGCGTCCGACTTCAGCTCAGGTCACGATCTCGCGGTCTGTGAGTTCGAGCCCCACATAAGGCTCTGGGCTGATGGCTCAGAGCCTGGAGCCTGTTTCAGATTCTGTGTCTCCCTCTCTCTGACCCTCCCCTGTTCATGCTCTGTCTCTCTCTGTCTCAAAAATAAATAAACGTTAAAAAAAATTAAAAAAAAAAACTTTTTCTGATGGTCTCAAACTGAGATGAACATTGTGCCTCAAACATCTAATGGTCATAGTGACTTCTTTGAATGATAATGACCTTCTTTGGTCATGGCTTTTTATTGATGGTAAAATATACATTTTTTACTGGTGATAATAATATGCATTTCTTTTTTAGTATATGTGCTGCCGAAAAGAGCACAATAATATACATTTATGACCATCAAATGAAAAATTTCAAGCCCTCTGTTTATCGTTCCCAAGTAATTATAACATTTGCTTGTTATTGTTCTCGCATTGATCCATTTATTGACTCTTGGTATGATTGATCAATTAAGGCCTTCATTCAACAAACATTTACCGAGTACCAGAGGAGTACGTGATTTTGTGTCAGGTGCTATACTAAAGATACCATTTTAACTTCTATTCTGATTTCAAGGTATATGTGGAGTTAAAAGCGCAGTACCTTCCGGACATTATTGCTGTAGGTATTCTGTTATTTCTCACTGCAATTAGCTCTCAAGAAGTACAAATTTTGGTGGCAGCTCTTGATGTTGATTGACTATATATTCTATAACAAATATTAGACGTGTTTCCAAAAACTTATGTGAAGACACTGTCTTTGTTTTTAGCGATGTCCCAAATTTTCTCACCTTATTCTGTAAATAACCTTGCCTCCAGAGATTTTAGAATTACTGCCATAAGACCCCAAAGCAGACAATTATTCTCCAAGACAGTTCTGATATGAGATATAATGTCTCAAAAGATTCTCTGACAAATAGCCAAACCAACATGACAGTGTAAAATGAAGCACTTGTAGAAAAGCCTAGGTTTTTCTTTCTTTTTTAAAAATAAAAGTGACTCTCTGCACAAAATTATTATTAGAAGGTAGGACATATACATTTTCTTGATAAAATAATTTGCAATAATTATTTGTGAGCTGCCAGAGCGCCCTGGGTTACTTCCTTTCCATCACCTTACATAAAGAGAATGTTCAGAGATACTTATTCACTTATTCATGGTCATCCTATAATTTATAGTACTAATGTCAAACCTTGAAAATTCTGACTCTCTAAAATGGTCAGATATTGGAAAATAATGTCAATACTTTTCAGTTTTCTTCTATGAATATGCATCCATTTTTATCTACAATTTTTATTTCTTTCTACATTCTTCATCTTTGGTCTCCTTTACTTAATTTCATTTCTAATACTCTGTTTTGAACCTAAGATAATTCCCATCTAATCTGTTTTCTGACACTTCCTGTCCATTTAATCTTACTGGTAACCGAAATAGAGTAACTTCTCCACTCAAAATACAAATACCATACAGTTTCTAAAATTCTCATGATATTCATCTGGGAAAGTGGATTATTGATATTTATGTTCCCCCCTTCCACTGTATGACATTACAGCCCATAAAATAAAAGAATACCTCTACTTCGGAGGTAAAAAGAGTAAACAGAGAGCTACAAGCCAGTCATTGAGAAATCAATCTAATTCAAATATAATTGTGAGACATAATTTGTGAGATAGCAAATTCTTTAAAGATAATTTGTAAGTCGTATTTATGTTGGTCAAATCAATTGGAGATGTAAGAGCAAAGAACAATAAATAAACTAAATCCTTTGCATTGGAAATAATTAATGCCACACTTATCAGTTTTGAAAATTCAGAGAAACTTTAGCTGTTAAGAGATTGAAAGGTATTTTAGTAGACAGTCTAGTTCAATGATTTGACAAGACAGATATTTTGAACTTCTTTAATGTTTAGAAGATTTATCCTTATTTCAAACTAAAAACATCCCTTTTTAAATGTCTTCTCGTAGGTCCGGGAACTTTCTTCTGAAGCAATGTGGAAGATTTGCCATATACTCGTCACTAAAATATATGAGGATAGGCATTATATTTCCCTGAATTTGTTTTCTTCACACTAAACTTCAGTGTCTTCAACAGGGTCAGTGATCATTTTCCAGACCCTTTTCCATCATGACAGTCTCTGCTGGGTGTCTTGAGCTTGCCAGTTCCTTCTGAAAATGTGGTACCCAGTTCTCCTATAATAGTGTAGCTATCAATGAATAGAGATAATTACATCTTATAATAAATACAAAATATATCTTTAAATTCACTTTAAAGGTTTGTTGTTGGCTTAATTAAATTTGTGGTAAATGAAATGAACACCATCCCCCTTTTTTTTTAAAACAAACTCTGTTTTCTTAGCTCTAAAATAAGGATGCTGAACAAATGATATAAAAGATCCTTTCCAATTCCAAATTTTTGGTATCAATTTGCTTGTAATCAATCGCCTTTGTTGTCTACACATTTCCTAACCGAAATCTCTGTCTCCAATCCAAATGACAATTAAAATGTAGAAAAAAATAAGCCCATATGTGGTAAACTACTAGAGACATATTTTTAGAGTAAAGCCAATCTATTAACAAACGATATGAGGTATAGTTCATCCAATCACTAAAACACCATATCATCCAATCCTCATGCCCCTAGAGTACTAAGTACATTAGTACATTCATTTGGAGTCATCAAGATGACACTATAAAGCAGATAATATTTTCATCACTTTAAAAATTAGGTATTTGAAACTAGAAACAGTTACCTTCTCAAATTACACAATGTATAAAGTGTAAAAATAGGGCTAAAATCTGGGTCTGTTATCACTACACAAAAATAAGACTTATTTTATCTATGGGTTCCATATTTAATAACCCCAAATAAAAATCAAAATAATAAACTGAATCTTCTCTGGTGCGTCTTGCTCTTAGGAATTTACCTTAGCTCCTCCTTTTAAAGGCCTTCCTAATCTTACTAATTTGGTCTGCTTCCTCTGATTCTCTATGACATGTTATTTTTGTACTGTATACAACAGATGTGTGTGCACTTGTCTAAACATCCCTACTGTAAAATATACCCCTCAAGGGAAGAGTCTATATTTTAATTATCATGATGTCCATAAAAAGATCTAACTCAGCTCTTGCACAAAACAGACATTTCATAAACATTTCTTGAAACGGATTGAACTGAATCAAATGAATTGAGCCCTACATTTATAAAGCCGTTAAGCTTTAAGTCTGAGTGATGCACTGAATTTTTAGAGGTGTCTTTAGGAGATTAAGGAGAAATTAATTTCTTAATTTGGGGGCATGAACAAAATATCAATCTCATAGTAACTCTAGGACATTGTTTGGATATCATTGTCAGTATATAATTTATTTCTTTGCATAAACATGTACTTATTAAACATACATTATTATTATCATCATTATTATTATTATGTTTTGCTAATCTGTCTTTTAAGTTTCTGAAAATATGAATGAACAATTTAACAGATCAACTTCTGGAAGCTTGGAACAATCTTTTCCCTAATCTAGTTATGCTTTACAGATCAAAGGGGACTACTGGGCACTTTAGGATTCATTTCACATTAATTTCATGAATACCACCAAAAACATTTATTGAGCATCACATGCACACCATGTATGACCCCACGCACTTGTGCAATACACTAGGAATAAGAATGAGTTCTTTCCCCCAGTCAAGTTGCTTCTAGTTTAGTGGGTATTATGCATTGAATGTTTGTGTCTTCCCTGCCCCAAGTTTATATGTTGAAATCCTAACCCACAATGTAGTCCTTTAGGATGTAGGGTCTATGGCAGTAAATAGATCATGAGATTGGAGCCACCATCAATGGGATTTGTGCTTGCATAAGAAGAGACATGAGAGCTTGCTCTGGCTCTCTATTCTCTTCCATGTGAGGATACAATAAAAAGTTGACAAGCTACAGGTAGGAAGAAGGGCTCTCACCAGACACCAAATTAGCCTGAACTTTGATCTTAGACTTGCCAGCTTCCAGAACTGGGAGAAATAAATTTTTCATTGATAGCAACTGAGTTTATGGTATGTTGTTACAGCAGCCTGAGCTGATTAAGGTGGTAGGAGAACTAGGGCACCTGGGTGGCTCAGTCAGTTGAGTGTCTGACTCTTGATTTCGACTCGGGTCATGATCTCATGATTCATGGGATCGAGCTCCACATCAGGCTCTGCACTGACAGTTTGGAGCCTGCTTGGGATTCTCTCTCTCTCTCTCTCTCTCTCTACCCCTCCCCACATTCTCTCTCCCCCTCTCTCTCTCTCAAAATAAATAAACTTAAAAAAAACAGACAGTGGGGGAACCAGATGCAATAGCAACTGAGTGTTTATTAGCACAAAGAACATCTTCACCAACCTGGGGGTATCAGAAAAATCTTTCTGAAGGATGACTTCTTAGCTATCCTAAGGTTCTATAGGAGTTAGTCAAGTTAGAAAAGGGAACTTTTTGGAAGAGGGAACAAGAGGAGCCAATGTTTGGTGGAATAATAAAGGTAAGAAATTAAAAGCTGATGAATCATGAAATGCCTCATGGAGTGCTTAAAACAGAGGCTAGAGAGGTGGGCTGAAGCCACATTAAAGGGGAAACCTACAGATCAGGTGGAAAAGCTTTGATGCTGTCCCTGACCTATGTCAAGCCGAAGAGTGCCATGTTTAGGTTTTCTAGTTAGCTGGGTTGCTGTGATGCCCCGTAGAGAAGGGCTTGAATTTGGGCAGTTAATGCAATGGAAGGGAGAAAGGTACAGATCGAAACAGAATAAATAAGACTTGTCAGGTAATTGACAAAGAGGAAACAGAGGTATATAAAAGAATTAAAGTTTGAATTTACAATAGCTTTTAGTTCACTTTTAGATAGGCTGAAAGAATCGGTCTTGGCTGGGAACACTGGCCAGGAATTGCAGCACGTTACTTGTACTTGAAACCATATGCTTTGAGAGCTTACCTAGAGGGACAGTGTAGGATTATCTGTGGACCAAGAGTGGGATCCTCAGGAATACATCAACCGAAGGACAGTGTCAAGGAGAGAATTCCTCTAAAGAGACAGAGAAGGAAATGTCAGGCCTATAAAAGAACATTGATCAGAATGTGGTGTTATGGAAAGCTAAGTGATAAGATGTTTCTAATGGTCACTAGCTAGACTCCAACACCTGACCTTTTCTGCTCACCTGCCTCTAGCCACCAACCTTTGTCTCATGTTTTTCCTTTAGCTCTTCCTTCCAGCTTGTCTCTTAACTCAGGCAAAAGATGTGAGGGGCATAATATTCTGTGATGGAAACCCAAACTACTCCTCAAGCAATAGTGGCTGCTTGGAACAAAGAACTCTGGAGGCCCAGACCACCCCACCCAGACAAGTTCAAACTTAACTGACTCACGCCTGTGCAGGTGCACCATGGAGTGACCTATGGAGTAACTGACAGTTACCTTTATGTCATTATAACAATAAATCTCTGCCCCAGGAGGAGCACAAGCTTCATTTACATAATATGCAACTTATGTATAGACATGTTTGTATGTATGTAAAATGAATGCACCACTGTATGCCCACCTCCCTGTACGATGACTAGGCTTTCCTCTCTAATTATTCACCCAACCCTCAATAAAAGGAACCCATCCACCTTGCTCAGAACGTTACAGCTTTGGAAGTTATTCCCTGTGATCTACTTATTTGCTGCAAGTAGAGTTTCCTTCTTCTGGCAACTCACCTGTTGTAGTCTCTCTCTGTGACTCACAGAGGAGCAAACTCACCTTGGTCTGGTTAGCACGTGACTGAATGTTCAAGAGTATTAGATGTTTGTCGATGTTGTAGAAGAATAAGAATCAGAGGAGGAGGAGGGAAAGGGAAGGAAATAAAGGAGGAAAAATTACAATTGGTGTTCATAAGTTTGATCTGTGCCAGGCTATTCTGTTAAGTGCTTTACATTTATTGTGTCACCCAGTTTTCCAGACAACTGTGTGAAACAAGGACTTTTATAGTAAGATTCCATGATACCACAAACTCTTATATAATATTATTGGCAGTTGCTTCTCAGACCCAGGAAATCCCAGTCAGTTAGCTGCTGTGGCTCAGCAGTCACTTTATAAACTTTGTAATAATATAAGCCTGAAGTTTACATGACTGAGTTTTTTGGATCCCACTTACAGAATTATGACAGGGTTTGCTGTATTATCCCCATTTTACAGATGGGAGGACTTTGGTTTCCGAGATTAGATGTTTTCACTTATCACAGTCATGAGAACACCAAGGGGGCATTATTTTCATGAGATTCCACTTTCATGATAAATTTGAAGTGTCAGCTCGACTGGGCCATAGGGTGCCCAGATGTTTGATGGAATATTCTGGGTGCATCTGTGAGGGTGTTTCTGGCTGTGGTTAACACTTTAATTGGTAGCCTAAGTAAAGCAGATTGTCCTCCCCAAGGTGGGTAGGCCTCACCCAATGCACTGAAGGCCTGCATTGAACAAAATGGCTGCAGAAGGGCGAATTCACTCCCTGCCTGAGTGTCTTCAAGTTGGGACATTGGTCTCCTGCCTTTGGGCTCAGACTCAGACTCAGACTGAAACTTACACCATTACTCTCCTGTTACTCAGGCCTTTTGACCTGGACTCAAACTATACCTGTAGCTTTCCTCAGTCTCCAGCCTGTAGCTCTTGGGACTTCTCAGCTTCTGCAATCATGTAAGCCAGTTCTTTGTAATAAAGCTTTCTCTCCACACACGCACACACACACACATGCACACACACACGCACATGCATATAGATGTATATTGAATCTGTTTCTCTAGAGAACCCTGATTAATATACCCCCCCACCTCCACTTACCAGCCAACTCTAAATTAGCCTACTAAAAGGCACATTGCTTGCTATTTAAATGCAGCTTCAAAAGCCCTTCTGCACAAAAATTCTGCAGTTGTCACTGGTCACAAGAATTGTGTTAATTAGCGTATAACAGTATCATGAACTTGAGAATACTTTATATTCCTTAAATACAGAATTAATTATTCTTTAAATATCCTACTTAATCTGATTCTGCTTCTAGTGCTGTGTATTCCCTAAATGAAAAATGGGAAAGTTTCTCTTTTTGATTCCTTTTAGATTTTGCACTGACAAATAGGGAAACTTCACAACATCAGCATTAGAATTCCCCAGAAACTCTGTATCAGTTCATCTTTACTCAGAGGCAGAAAAATGTGACCTATTTGCTAAGTCTATTGTTCATTTTCATACATGTAGTGCTAATTAACATTAAAAAAGCTCCACCTCCCTCCTTATAACCTTGATAAAAACTGGGTATTAAATTAACATAGCCAGGCTCAGCTTCAGGACAGAAATTATGCCGTCAATGCTCAAGATATGTTAACAGGGAAGATATGCTAAAGTTTCTGTAAACCATCCATCATTTGAAGTTAACAGTATATTGTTGAGTTTTTAGAAGGTAGCTTATAAATAAGCACATTAAGGAGATATTCACAAACCAAATTGCCCTGTGAGACTGTGAGATCACACAGTCACGTCTTATATATTATATGTCCCTCCATGTGCCAAAAGACCTTGGTTGGAGATACCTTAAATAGAAAACCAATTTGGGGGGGAGTGGTCGGCTCTTGGCCATTTATCATATGATAATTTTTCCTTCAACATGAAGTGATGAGATAGATAAACTGACTGTGGAGTTTCTACAGTATAGTTCTTTGAGAACCTAACCTGAGGATTCATTACAAATGCACCAAAGGAAGGTAGACATACAAGAAATATTTTACAAAATGCATATATTTTAAATTTCAGTCAGGAGAAATTGCACATGCAAAATATTTAGTAGTAATTCTATTAAAGAATGAATGAAGCATGCTTCTTAGTGCTCTAAATAAGGGGAAAAGTTATAATTAGATGTCATCACTATCAATTTAATTAGGTTTTCAAAGAGGGGGTCAGTCCACCTCTCCTCTTGGAAGCAGACATCAGGTCATGCCATGAAACTTGGCCATGCCCGGAACTTTGATTGTGAGTGCTCCTACCAAGAAGGGAGATTTCAGCTGTCTAGTCTTTAGAAACAAAAGAAACTCCATCAAAGAGAAATCAGAAGAGCCATATCTGATTTTTATTTAAAATTATTTTCAGAAGAGATAAAAATAAAAAGGTCTGTTTAAAAACCACCTGAATGATTTCTAACACTTGGACTTCTGAATTTTTCATTTCATAACTTATAATGGGAATTCATAAATTTAGGTACAGAGAGTGAAATGTAGTGTCTGTTTGTTGATGAAGGTACCTGAAATACCATGATGATCAAACCAAGCTTTGCACAGTGACTTCTTTAGATTTGATTAATACAATTTTCTCTTGTGATGGAAAAAAATAAAAAAAAGAATGAAAGACAATGATCAGTGAGCCTTAACATCTATTGATACGTGGTTCAAGAAGCAGGTGCTCATATTATCTAAATATAAATCAAGAAATAGTTTATTTTAAACTAATACTTAAAAGGAATACAAATTAGAGAATCTGAGATTTGTCTGCAAAATGTCCAAGATTTCATTTGACATTTAGTGCAGCAATTAGATGGCTTTCAGTACTCTTAGGAAATTTCATCTACATCTGGAGAGATTTCTCTTTATTTTCAACCATCAGTTAGTTACCTATTATTTTAGTATTAAGAACCTGTTGTATAGTAGTTCCCCCTTTTCCGTGGGAGTTGCGTTCGGAGATCCCCAGTGGATGCCCGAAACCTCAGTACCAAACCCTCTATATATGATGTTTTTCTATACATACCTACCCATTATAAAGATTATTTTATAAATTAAGCACAGTAAGATATTAACAACAATAACATAATAAAATAGTACAATTGTAACAATATACTCTAATATTGAATACACTCTAATCGTGAATGTGCGCTCTCTCTTGAAATATCTATTGTGCTGTACTCCACCTTCTTCTTGTGATGACATGAGATGGTAAAATAGGTGATGAGATGAAGTGAAGTGAATGATGTAGGCATTGTGGCCTAACCTTAGGCTACTATTGACTTTCTGATGGTACATTAGAAGGAAGATCACTTGCCCCCACAGTAGACTACATGTAAGCCAAACATGGAAAGTTAGACCACAGATAGGGGAGAGATACTGCGTTCAATAAATTCAGACTGAAGTGGATCGTTGTCTTTGGTTCACTTTGGTTCAACAAGTCTTGATTGAGCATCAACTATGCTGTAGGATCTGTGCTAGGAGCAGAGGCATCGAGCCATCACCCAGGCTTTCTTCAGCTCAGCGCAAGAGAGACAAACCTGTGTTCAGCCATCATGAATGTGCAATTAAAAAAAAAATACTCTGGGAACAGAGAGGGAATGAATGTCTCTGCTTCTGTCTGACCTGGGTTTAAAATAATGAGTTAGAGTCACCAACTCCTTTGCACACTCTTTTCCCACCAACCTTCCTCCTGTCCATTCTCTTCACTGTCGGGTTGCATTTTATGAATACGTTTCAGATTATGCACTTCCCCTCCTTTCACCCTCCCACTGGCTAATGGCTTTCCCATTGCACTGAGAATAAGGTCCAGTGTCTTCTCCATGGGCAACACGTCCCTCCATAATCTGGCTGTGGCTAATCTCACCTCGCTCCATGCTCTGCTCCAACCAGGCTAAACTTTCTGCTCTTCACACTTGAAACCCAAACCCACAGCAGGCGCTGACATCTGCTGTTCCCACTGCATGGAAACCCTTCACCCATATCTTTTAATAGGTGATTTCTTCTCATTCGTAAATGCAGCATAAATGCTGCCTTCTCAGAGGCCCTCCACGTCCTCGCTGTTTAAATACTCTCTAAAGTACCACCCTGTTTTCTTCTTTTTCTAGCTTAATCTGAAAATATTGTATTATTGGCTTTATGGTTGATCCTACCACAACTACTCCCATGCCCATGGAATGTAACCTTCAGCAGAGAAGGAGCCCCATTTGTCACGTGTGCTATGCATTCCCGTTTCTAGGACAGGGCCTCGTATACCCCAGGAGCTCAATAATCATTGTGGAACCAGTGAATTGCAATCACTACATTTTCAGATTCTTTCTCCATTTTAAATAGTAGTGAAGAATCTAGTAGAGTTTTCTCTTTGTACAAGTGACTATACCGATTTATATTTTGGCGCAGTTTTACCGAATTAATGATCCATTTTTAAAAGAAAACCAAATTTAACATAATAAAGAAAAGATATAGAAAGTGTTCGTGACATCTATTCCTCAGAGTCCTTGGCCAGTGCTGTTAGCCTCTCATGACAGTAAATTCACAAATGTAAGAAAAATTAAAAATAAATTACCTCCTCCTCTTTTTATGTTTTCAACAGTACCATTGTCTTTGAGTGTTCCCCAAAGGGGGTACACGGGGTCAGTTTGCACATAACTAGCAAGGTTGAAACACTATTTCAGTTTTGTTGCAATGTTCCCTTTATGGGAAGGCTAACATTCCAATATTATTAAAAATGCAAACCAATAAGACATGAAATGGCTTGCTTATTGCTAACATTTATGCAAAACCACTTAAAATGTTAAAAAATATTAATCTCCTACCCTATGTAGCAATTAATGCTACACAGATGACGACAATTGTTTTTTTCCACTGGAAAATCACCAGCAATCCACATTCTCTTCTTCTACTTAATTAACACAACTATATATATCCTTCAAAGTCACAGGAAACTGGTGTAATTGCTTTTGTAAATTCAACTACTCTCCAATGAAGAACAGATTGCTAAATTAAATGCAAGTAATTTGAAGCTTAAAAAAATCAGGAATAGAGACATTCTTGCCCTTGTATAGCATGAGGTGATGTAAAGGTCAGGGACAAGAAAAGAAAAGTAAGAATTCCTAGACCTAAATTTGACTCTCTGTTGCGATATTAAGTATATCATAAAGGCTATTTGTCAAGCAAACGTTGTGTTATATAAAATAATTATACTTGATAATCAGCCACAACATTGTTAACATAGATATGTGCTGAATTGATTTGGAATCAAAGATTGTGTGTGTGTGTGTGTGTGTGTGTGTGTGTAGAACAGCCCTGAAGTTTCTGAAAAGCCAAAGAAAATAAGGATTGGAGAAACAAAGAGGAAAATACTTTTTTATTTATTTTTTGCTAATTTATTTTTATCTAGAGAAGATAAAAGAGAGGATAACGGGAAAGTGTGAAAGGAGAGAGGCAGAAAAACAGGATCAGAGATGAGGATACACACACACAGGCACACCCTCATTATTTATGGATTCTGTAGTTGCGAATTTGCATACCCAGTGACATTCATTTATACTTTAGGCACTTTCATGATAATTACTGGACATGCACATGTGTGGAGCAGTGAGAAATTTGAGTTGCTAGAGACTTGGTAAGTTGCTAGATGAAGCTCGACAAGGCGACTCTCTGCCTTCTTGTTTCAGTTCTCATACTGTAAACAAGTGTCCTGCTTGTGGTATAATTAGTGGTGTGTTTTTGAATTTTTGTGCTTTTTGTTAGTGGTCCCATTTATTATGGTCCCAGAGCATGGTACTGAAGAGCTGTCTAGCATTCCTAAGAGCAAAAAGGCTGTGATATGCTTTACATGGAAAATATGTGTATTAGATAAGCTTTGTCCAGGCATGAGTTATTTATACTGCTGGCTGTAAGTTCAATGTTAATAAATCAACAATTTACATTAAATAAGGTGTCTTTAATAGTTAAAACCAATAGAACAGGGTTATGAATTCATCTCTTGACAAAAATGTAACCAGAGGCTCACAGGAACCTAGCCCCACATTTCCCTTAGGAGCAATGATTCAGTATTTGCTAATTCAATTTTGTAGTGGCTTTATAAACATAACTACTGTGAATAATAAGAATCAACTGAGAGTGTGTGGGTGCACATATGTATATGTGTGTATGCATACAGTTGCTTATTTTTATTATTTGCAGTACTTATATATGTATATATGGAGACAGAGGCAGAGAGAGGGGAAAAGATATAGAATAAGAACACTATCTTATGTCTTGATCAAGGGTGGATTGTTTGTCTGGAGGATGACTAAAGTGAATAAATAAAATTTTGATCAGATGAACATGTGAAAGTTTAATTCAGAGTGAAAAAATATTCTGAAGTAATCACATAATGGAAAGAAGGAAAGAAAGAAAGAAAGAGAGAGAGAGAAAGAAAGAAAGAAAGAGAAAAAAGAAAGGAAGGAAGGAAGGAAGGAAGGAAGGAAGGAAGGAAGGAAGGGAGAAAGAAAGAGGGAGTTTTGAGTATATCTGTCTAACTTCTTCATTATGCAGATGGGGGACATGGGAATGGGCATAATGGTCAAAGGTAAGTCTCCGGAGCCTAATTCAAATCTCAGTTTTCATCCTCTTAATTTCTATGGATCTCATTTTATCGTCTGTGAGATGGGGAGGATAATATGTATCATAGGCTTGTAGTAAGAATTAAATAAGATAAGAAATCAAAAACTGTAGAACAGTGTATGGCATATATTCAGGCATTCAATTAATAATGTGATTAGGAGTAAGTGGACCTCACATGGAGAAACCAGTCTCCATATCCTCTTATCTCCTGCTTAGTGTTTTTCCATTGTACCATTCTAGGGCCATTGAGGCACCCGTTGGACTGACTTGCTTCTAGATGCTATAAAAATGGTTGGCATGGAGAGGTTTGTATTCCCAAAATATGCTTTCATAGTGTAGAATATAGAGTCGAAGGAAAAGAAATGTGAGCAGGGAGTTAAGAGAAAGAGTAGTGTTGGTTTTCCTGCAAAAGAACATCATTTCCAAAGAACGGAAGAAATCATGCTAGGTCTTATCCAGCCATTACTCAATCCTAGGTATTCATAAAATAAAATCAACTTTGATTCCCCCTATGAGAATAAAGCAAACTAGTGTAAGAAGGTAGAAGTTTGTTTATTTGTTTGTTTGTTTGTTTTAATAAAAGAAGAGAAAGAAATAACTGTATCCTAAATCCTCGGCTTCTTCATATAGAAAAGGGAATAATAATGTTTGCTTTATCAAATAATGTTAACATTCCTAGAAACTATTTATGACAGAATATCCCACCAAGGCTGGAGATAGAAGCCTATCCAACGTAAAGTAAGTTAGGATTTAGACAACTTATTTGATCTTATTTTTCAATACTACGGGAGCCATAGAATACAACAAAATTACAGTGTGTTACCTTTTATATCATACCTACGCATTGCTGCATAGAAATTCTGTTTGAGATGTTATTAATAATAATAGAAGAATCTATTACTTCATATGTCAGAGCGAACAATTCAGGATACAACTGCTATTTTAATATATTTATTCAATCCTTTTTATCAACATGAGTGACTGGTATGGAGCTGGTGAATGAAATCTACAGATTTTTATAACTTTGCAGTGCGGATTAGACCAGATAACATTGAAGAGTACTTCAAAGAATGTTGCTTTCATTTTTTTCCCCTCTCTCTCTCTCAAAGGAATTCTGGCAAAAGTTCATATTTTCATCTAGAGAAACTTACCATTTAAAAAAATTCTCTTTAAACCCATTCAGTTAGCTGCCCACTTTGGTATTAAATATAAACTGTTTCATACAACTCTTGCTAGAAGCAAACGTGCCTATAACTCTCCTTAAAGATTCATTGAAAAAATGTGACTTATTTCACATTATAAATCAAATAATGGTACGTTTCACCCATTTTTATTGCTTTTGACATCAGTATATTATCACGAATGGAACATACTTAATCCTTCAGAAGTTGACTAACAAATAGTATTTGTTAGTGTTAATTTTTAAAAGTATTCCGCCAGATAAAATAGCATTGTTGTTCTTGTTGCTGTTTTGTTTTTGTTTGTTAATTTCATAGTCAAACAGAATGGGGCCTTTCATGAAAGGAGACAGGACTATACTTCAGTAAATCGCCCCAAGTGCACACTATTTATTATATATTTGAAGGTTCCGTTGTAGCTAATGAACTCTGGGCCATAAAAATTCACCCCTTTGAATTTCAAAAATATTACAAATAGGTAAGGAGATGCTAAATAAATCATCAGTTTTACTAAATCTAAATGTTTATTTTTATCCCTTTCTAGAGTAAGAGGAAGCATTCCTCACCGTCAGAGTGTAGGGTTAATGTAGGAGAAGACCATTAAACTCCCATCATTCAAACACGATAACCGCCTCATGTGTCTACATGATGTTTCCAAGCTATTTTTAAGCCATTTAAGCTTTTCAATTTACACTAAACATCCACCAAGAGATTTTTCTATTAAATTTAGTGCAATATTTTAAATGATCGGCACAACTCAATTTTAAATAAATTCTAGAGTAAAAGTAATTTCTAAAGACATAACTTACATAATTTTCCGAATGCACCACTGGTTCTAAATAGTGGCTTTCAACTTTAAATCATTAAAAATCCCTTAGAATCCCCAGGCAGCTACACTTTGTATAAATCTAACGTAAATTTTAAGGACTTAATGTGTGCTAAAATGACAAAATAAGTTTCGTATACTTACATACTTCTGGTTGCCCAAAATGATTGAAAATAGCAAGTATTTCACAAAGTGTTATGTAAACATGTAAAGCACTAGGAAATTTTCAAATGAGTCTCAAAAATATTTCTGTTTCCTGATACCGTTTTTGATCTGCTAAGAATACCATTGGCCAGGAGAGTAGTAGGTGGCCTAGGGCATCCTGGGACCTGGGCGTCTGACCGGGAACTTGGGAGTTTCACCTGGAAAGAGCAGATGACAGTTGGGAATGACTGGCTGGCTCATCAGTGAAGACGGAAAGCTGAGGTAGAATACAAAGAATCTATTGATGGCTTTTGTCTGTGGCAGACAGAAGCCTAAGGGAAGGGTGACTGCTCGCTCCTAGTGTCACGGATGTCACATGATAGAAAGTTTTATGTTTGTTTCTGACATTAGGCAAACAAAAACCTTTTGAATGCTGAGGCTGGCTCTTGTTTTGAGCCTGCGAGCTGCTACTCATTCCTATTGATGAGTACTGATCTGATGGCAGCCCTTTCATTTTTACGGTATTAACTGTGTGGGGAATGTGGGTAGAAGGTCCAGAGACAGGCCCACCGACCTCATCCCCACAGAGTTCACACAGCTTTTGGAGTTTTCTTTTTTGGGGTGGGGGGAGGGGGAGGAAACGGGGTGTCTCAGGAGCGTACCAATCTCTTTGCTTAAATGAACAATATGACTTAGGCCTTCTGAAACCAGTTTAGCAAAAGACCCTTTTTTCTTTTCCCTCTGGAGAAGGATATAACACTATCACCACGATTCAGCTTTGCTTGTCTGGGTCTGTGCAAATTGTGAGGGAAAGAGAGCTTTGAGGGAGCCCTTCCTGTTCCCTTTGGTCCCTGTGATCTGTACTCACTTGAGGTTCTGAGGTTCAAAATTCGATGACTTGGCAGGAAAAGATAAATTCATTTTTTAAAGGCCTGGTGAGGATTGTATTCTTGTTGAGGGAGTCATAGATTGGGAAAACTGAAGCCATTTTGAAAGCCCTTGATTATGGCCGACTTTTAAATATATACATTCACTTTGAATTAAAAGGATCCAGAGAAATGAGAATAATTTCTGCTTTCTGTGGCCAGACTTTGAAGTGGAGAAATGTAGGGCTAAAAGCAAATAGCATAACCTGTTTTAATCAAAAGGAGTCTAGCAAGAAACAATCAATTAAAGAACAGTCTGATTCTCTGCGACATCAATGTATGAAAATCTGTTAGACGCCAGATTGTGTCTCAAGACACATATGATGAACTGAACAAAATGACCTGCTAATAGCTTTTACGGGTAATAAATGCATCGTGTTATTGGTAATTCTGCAGATGGTAAATCAAGCTAATATCGAAGCTGAAACAAGCTACTTGTTAAATATAGTTCAAAATGATCTTCTCAAAAACTGTTATTCAAAAACTGGATTGCACAGAAAAGAAAGATGATTACTCCTTATATTTCTAAGCATCTTAAATGGATAAACATTCCCATTCTGCCATGGAGGCATTTTAATTTTTAAATTCTTTGGAGAGAGCACGCCTGACATAAATTTAAGCTGAGAAGCACTATGTTTATTTAGATCACGAGTAGGAACTAAAATGTAAAACCTGTGCTGAAATTGAGGTG
Organism: Panthera uncia; assembly: GCF_023721935.1. NCBI lineage: Eukaryota > Metazoa > Chordata > Mammalia > Carnivora > Felidae > Panthera > Panthera uncia. The sequence continues at coordinate 67,714,333 of NW_026057584.1, read as the reverse complement.
TGACTTTACTGCATACAGTGCACATTAGATGAGATTTCTAGTCGGCATTCGGAGCACCAACCTGGCAAATTTGAACATTTGAGTGCAATGCATATTAACAAGTTATAGAGGGACGGACATGCCTTTCATATTATTGACTCTCTCTTGAGGAGCTTCATTCGCCTAGAGAACACTTTAGCTTCAGTTTTGCTGTTGTTGTTGTTGTAAGATCTAAAGTAGATTGTAGCACAATTCTATGACAAGAGGAGACAGGACAATGGTCCAAGAAATCACTCTAACAAGAAAAAATAAAGTACTGTGACTGCCATGATAAACAAAGGGAAACTCAGTCTAATGAAAGGAAAAGTTAACTTCGTGGATGGTCAGGTCAGATCACTGAATCCCCTGATAGATCCTCCCTATCTTCGAACAGATTACTTATAACCTAAAATCATTTCGTTTGACAGTCATGTTATGTAAACTTGATTATTTGTATTAACCGGGGAGAAGATCAGTGCTAAGTATGTATTCATTTTTAAAGGGATGTTATTTCAGATATACATGTGAAAAATTTGTACTAGGGTTTTTCTTTTTTTTAAGTTTATTTATTTATTTTGAGAGAGAGAGAGAAAAAAAGAGAGAGAGGGCAAATGGGAGAGGAACAGAGAGAGAGAGAGAGAGAGAGAGAATCCCAAGCAGGCTCCGTACTGTCAGTGTAGAGCCCAACGTGGGACTCGAACTCATGAACTATGAGATCATGACTTGAGCCAAAATCAAGAGTCAGGCGCTTAATCGACTGAGCCACCCAGGCACCCCAGGGTTGATTTTCAAGTAGGTGTAATTTAAGATGTATTTGTATGTTTTTTTAGATCTATTTATATATTTTCATATATATGTGTGTGTATATATATATATGAAAATATATAAATATTTTCATATTTATGAACATATATGAACATATATATGAAAATATATAAATATAAATATATATATACACACACACACACAAACAGACATAAGTGTGCGTGTACACAAATATCCAGATACATGTATACATATTAAAATTTTATGTTGTATTTTAGTTCTAGATTTACCTATTATATGGAACATCTTGAAGACAATCAATTAAATTAATGCCTTAAATTTCCAGCTTTTTGACAGTAACAAAATGTTAACTATTTATCATTCTCTGTGATATGACTTTGAGGACAGTGACAGGGGCAGTGATCCTATCTTTTAGCAGTGAAAAAAAGGGGGGCGGGTAAAATATCACCTTGTTGGAGGAACAGATGTTTGCAATCCATTAACATCCATTTAGTCACTGCAGAATCAGAAATGTATAATAAGACTAATCCTCAGCCAAATTATGAAGCTCGGCCGCCACAATCAGCAGCCCTCCGAATTCTCCAAAGTTGTTCCTTCACAAAGATTCCTGATGTCTTCCCTAGCTCCCCACCTGTGTCATCCACATTTATTCGGTTTACTCGAGCACGCTAATAAAGGCATGAATGAGATAATATCTCTGCATTTTCTAGGATGTTTCCAGTGTAAAGTAACAGAAAATAAAACTGAAAGGGGCCCAATGAAGAAAGACATTTCACATAACAGAACGTCCACAGATAGGTCAGCTCCAAAATTCGTTGGTCATCGGAACACCAGGAACCTCCTATCTGTCTGTCTTGTGCTGTTCACCAAAACAATTTTAATGGTGAAGGCAAATTCGAAAGTATATTTCTTTCTACATAGTTTTTATCTGGCTCTACAATTAAGAACTAATATCTTTTTTTTGTGACTAAATGGTATCATTTCAGGAATGCAAGTTTCTTTTTCAATTTGGTTTTAGTTTTTATTATTGAACTATTGTTGACATACAATGTTATATTCGTTTCAGGTGTACAATGGAGTGTTAGATAATTCTATCATTACGCAGTGCTTGCCATGTAAGTGGAGTTACCATCTGCCTACAATGTTATTACAGAATTATTGACAACTGACCCTGTGCTGTCCTTGTCATCTCCATGACTTAGTTATTTTATACCTGGAGGATTTTACCTCTTAATCTCTTTCACCTATTTCACCCATCCTGTATTTATGAGTCTGTTTTTGTTTGTTTTGTTTTGCTTTTTAGATTCCACAAATAAGTGAAATCATATGGTGTTTGTCTATCTCTGTCTGACTTATTGCACTCAGCATAATCCCCTTTAGGTCCATCCATCTTATCACAAATTGCAAGATCTCATCCTTTTTTGTGGCTAAGTAATACCCCACTGTGTGTGTGTGTCTGTGTGTGTGTGTGTGTCTGTGTGTGTGTGTGTGTGTGTGTGTGTGTGCGTCTACCACATATTCTTTATCTATTCATCTATCAGTAGACACTTGGGCTGCTTCCATATCTTGGCTCTTATAAATAATGCTTCAATAAAGATAGGGTGCACATATCTTTCCAATTCAATGTTTTCATTTTGGGGGGTAAAAAACCAACACTGGAATTCCTCGATCATATGATAAAAGAAGGCATATATTAATCAAATGTGAAAGGATGTAGTTCTTTCTCACTTTTCTTTGGTCTAAGTGCTTCTCACTGTCTGGAAATATTCTAAGGCAGAAGATTTGAATCAGCCACATAGTCTGTGAAGCTAAATAGTTATTCTATCTATTCTTGCTGTGTTCAGACAGGGTAGAGGTACTGACAGAGTTGGGGAATTGTGATGTGGGAGGCAACACCCAAAATTGGAGGAACTCTGACATTTCTCCCTACAACTATGTCTAGTAAAGAGTGTTTTGAAAGGGTAGTTCTGCAGTCAACTCTAACAAGAAAGGGAAAACCAAGACGTAGTGAGAATGTGGTTATGATACGGGGTTCTTGTTTCTTAGTAAGCTCAGGCACGTGTAAGTATTTGGCAGTCTTGGTTAGAAAAATGCACTAAATACATCACACAGTTTATGTTGGATTCCTCACACGAGAAACCTACTTTCCTGGATCATGAGGCATCATCAAATACTACAGAATATAAAAGTCCTATGGCATCAAAAAAAAATTTCAAATAGCCAGTGCAATCTTAAGAATAAACAACAAAGCTGGAGGCATCATACTTCCTGGTTTCAAACTATATTACAGAGCTATCATAATCAAAACAGTATGGTATTGGCACAAAAGCAGATAGATAAATGCAATGGAATAAAGATCCCAGAAATAAGCCAATGCTTACATGGTCAATTAATTTTCAATAAGGGAATCAAGAATATATAGTAGAAAAAGGATTGTCTCTTCAGTAAATGGTGCTGGGAAAACTAGATATCCACATGCAAAAGAATAAAACTAGAACCCCATCTTGCAACATATACAAAAATCAAATCAAAATGGATTAAAGACTTGAATGTAAGACATAACCCATAAAACCCTTAGAATAAAACGTGAGAAAAAGTTCCTTGACATTGGTCTTGGCAATGATTATTTTGATCTGACACCAAAATCAAAGGCACCAGAAAAAAAATAAATAAACAAGATGGACTATATCACACTAAAACCTTCTGTTCAGCAAAGGCAACCATCAACAAAATGAAAAGGCAACTTACAGAATCGGAGAAAATATTTACAAACCTCATATCTGAGAAGGGTTAATATTCAAAATATACAAGAAAGACATATAATTAGGTAGTAAAAAAACAAATAACTCAGTTTAAAATGGGCAAAGTAATTTTCCCAAGGAAAACATACAAATGGCCAACAGAGATTTTGGTGACTATGAAGTTGGGGAGATGCTGGCCAGGCCAAGGCTGATGGCATAGGATCTCGTCCTCCTGGTCTTTTGCCCCTCCTCCAAACCCTTCAGTAAAATGGTCTGATCCAAACAAACAAACAAACAAACAACCACGCAAATGACCAAAAGATACATGAGAAGTTTCTCAACTAATCATCATGGAGATGCAAATCAAAACTACAAGGAGATACTACCTCATATTTGTTATGATGTCCAAGATAAAAAAGCCAAGAGATAACAAATGCCCACAAGGATGTGGAGAAAAGGGAGCCCTTGTGCACTTGCGCACTGTTATAAGAATGAAAATTGGTAGAGCCACTGTAAAAAACAGCATGGAAAGGCTTTTCAAGAAATTAAAACTAGAACTACCATGTGATCCAGCAATCCTACTTCTGGGTATATATTAAAAGGAAATGAAATCACTCTCTTAAAGGGACATCTGAACTCCCATGTTCATTGCTGCACTATTTTCAATAGCCAAGGTATGGAAACAGCCTAAGTACCCATTGACAAATAGATGGGTAAAAGAAATGTGAGATACACCACACACACACACACACACACACACACACACTCACACATACAATAGAATATTATCCAGCCTTAAAAAAAGGAAATCTTGCCATTTGTGACAACATGGATGAAGCTAGAGGACAGTTAAATAAGACAGGAAGAGAAAGACAAATATTTTATGCTATCATTTATATGAGGAATCTGAAAAGCAAGCAAGCAAGCAAGCAAGCAAGAGAAAGGCAAATTCAACTACAACAAAAAGAATGATGGTTGCTGGGGGCTGGTAGGGTGGAGGAAATGGGAAACAGCAGGTAAAGGGTACAAACTTTTAGTTATAAGATGAACAAGGTCTGGGGATCTAATGTATCACATGATGATTATCATTGATAACAGTGTCTTGTATAATTGACATTTGATGAAAGATGAATTTCAATGTTCTCACACAAAACAGATAGATATGTGAGGTGATAGATGTGTTAATTAATTTGATAATGGAAATCTTTCACATGTGCATGTATATCAAACCCTCACATTGTACACTTAAAGTTTATTTATTTAATTTTCAGAGAGAGAGAGAGAGTAGGGGGCAGGGGCAGAGAGAGAATCTCAAGCAGGTTTAGTGCTGTCACTGCAGAGACTGACGTGGGGCTCGATCCCACAAACCATGAGATTGTGACCTCAGCCAAAATCAAGAGTCGGATGCTCGATCACCCGAGTCACCCGGGCACCCCAAGTACACTTTAAATATATTACAATTCTATTTGTCAATTTTACCTCAGTATAAAGCTGAAAAAAGCATACTCTAGAGTAAACCGAACCTGGAGTGTCTACTGATCTCTCTTGACTAGCTCTGTCAAAAAAGGTAGATACCCAACTAGTTATTCTTCTGATGGACAAAATAATGGAAATGTTTCTTTGTATTTGTGTCACCTGTTTACCTTGGTGTACCAGTTGACTGATAGAGCTCTGGCTTGTGGATAGTCACTCCTCCAGCCAGCCATAAAAGAAAGAATTATGCATCAAAAGATGTTCTGTGTTGAAAAATTGTATCATCTAAAACACTTCTTTTAGACACATCAGGAAGATAAATAGAAATAAGTTGGAAAACATTAGTAAACTTTTAAGACAATAGCGTACTACTCTGAATCCACTGATAAACCACTGGAGCACGTGTGAAGTCGACAGGTGGAGAAAAGTAAATATGATGAACAAAGAGAGAAAGGTTTGGTGTAGAGAGTTGCGTGAGCATGCTCTCCTTTTAAGACTTCGGTAAAAGCTTAATGGCCTTGACCTACGGCAATGCTTTAGCTCTTCTTTCCTCTCATCCCCTTTTCAGATCTCTGTACAATCCATGCTTTCTCTTCTATTTACATTTTCTAGTGCTGTGGCATGGAAAGGAATATTCTCCAAGGGCCAAAGACTACAGTAGTTCACAGCAGACCCTGATTCTGCTTCCAGCTCTTCTATTCATCCTGGAGACACTATTCCAATTATGTTTCAGATTTCTCTTAAGAACACAATGGAGTTAAAATGTTTTCACAACCACCCTTCCATGTAAACTCAAATATCACAGTGCTATTGCTGTTTTTAGTAACAGTGCTAATAATTGTACAGGTGCTGCTGCTGTATGAGGTGACGTGTCCTTACAGTGTGTTTTGGTCAAAGTCAGAATTCAGCCTGAGAGACGTACGTGGCTTTGCTTTTTTCAATAAGATTTTATTACTGACAAACAGAAGGACTTCATTATATACTGGTCTCATTTATAAGATAAACTCACATCATGGAGTCCAAGGGCTGTGTTACAGGGGAGGTATTTATTTATTTATTTATTTATTTTAGTAAATCATTCATCACCACAGTAAAAGTAATTACGAGACATCTTACTAATCCTTCCAACCTTTATGAGACATTGTTTATGAGTTATTAGCCATGGACAATGAATAAATGAGCTTTTGACAAATAACATGAAAAACTTTCCAACTTGTGTCTCTTTCTTCTAACGTCTTGAGATTTTGCTGTCACTTACTGATGCGGAGGTAACCTATTTACACTGAATCAAACTTGTTGACATTTAAGTGTTAAAAAAAACACTATCTAAACAGTAAAAAGAATATAGGAATGACATTCACGGATATTTCCAGCTGTCAACAAGTCAGGTTTCTTACTAACTGTGAGCCCTTGAAGTAGTGTGCTCCTTGGATAGAGTGAGAAATACGGTTACTCCCGTTTGTTTTTTTTTAAATCCCTATACTTGTCTGTACTAATTAGCAAAATATCATGAGTCTCTCTCTCTACTACTCCCATCTCTAATGTGCATGATTCTTCTTTTTAATAGTAGCGGAAACAACTGTTCATACACATGCTACACGGATGGACTAGGTGATCACCTACACAAAACCAAGGACACCGCCATCCCACACGAAATAATTTAATTAAAGATCTATTTTTAGTAAGTAGGTAAGTAGTAGCACAAACTGCAAAATATTCCTAAATATAATCATGGAAAAAAAAAAAAGATTAAACAGGAGCCTCCCATTCCTTTTGTCTCCCTGAGGAAAATATAACTCCTCATGTGGGTATTGAATGAAGAAACCCTCACTGATGCCTCCGTGGGACTTCTACCCCTAGGAGTGACTGCTCTGTCACTGGGGAGAATGATATGGTTTCTATATCCTTGCTTCTTTTCTAAGACGATATCAAAGCAGAAAAGGCAAAGTGCAGCAAAGGTGATACCACACCCCTCCTCCTTCTAAGTATGAACTTCACTGAGAAGGGAGCTCTTACCCATTTCATTACATTCTGGAAAGGGATGCAAATACTTGCTAAAAAGAAAATTGTATAATATGGTAATAAAGCATTTTTTTAAGTTTATTTTTAAGAGAGAGAGAGACAGCACCAGCAGTGCAGGGGCAGAGGGAGAGGGAGAGGGAGAGAGAAAATTCCAAGCAGACTCCACACTCAGCACAGAGCTCTCAGCACAGAGTCCAATGGGCTCGATCCCACAAATCGTGAGATCATGACCTGAGCCAAAATCAAGTCAAGACGCTTAACCCGCTGAGCCGACCAGGCACCCCATCATGAAGTGTGTTAAGCTAACCAGCCCGATCTTTGTTTTAGCTCCACCAGTTAACTAACTGCATAATCTTGGCAAGGTACTTGATATTTTTGTGCCTCAGTTTTCTCATCTGTTAAATGAAGATTATAATAGCACCTACTCTATGGTTGTCGGGGGGATTAAATGTATCAATAGGTAAAGCGCTAAGAACAATGTCTGGTATATACTGATCTCTATTTTGCTCACTACTTCTGCCCTTTCTTCTTTGTCTTGGCCTCACCCTTCTAACTACTCCAAATAATTTTAGAAGGGAGCAACTTCCGAAGTTTTCGAAGAAGTTAATCATTTGTATGGGTCAGGTCGCATCACCCTGGAAACCTGAAAGAGATAAGTTTAAGAACAGTGATAAGATATATTGTTTTATGTTTTTATGTAGGATTTAACACCTTGAGTATATATATATATATATATATATGTATATATATATATATGTCATCTCTTTTTTTACTATCAGAGTATAAGTTACTTATAAGCATGTTGATATGTGCATGGTGCAATAAATCACTCTAAAACTTAGTAACTTAAAATGACAAATTTTTTTTGTCGTGTCCAAGGACAGAGCTTAGCTGGCTGCTTCTGGCTCAAGCTCTCTAATGAATCTACAGTCTGTTAACTGAGCCTGTGGTCTGAGCACAGGACCAGCGAGGGATCTGCTTCCTAACTCATCTATATGGCTAACAACAATTTCTCAAGGCACTCTGGTGAGGAGGCCCATCTGGTAAGCACCCAAAGCTTTCTAACAACCCTTTTCACTCTATAGGTCATCTTGTCATCAAGAATGTTGTTCCTCACTTTGTTAAACCAGACCTTTTATTTTATTTTCATAAAGTCACACCCACAGGGTATTTATGTGACATTAGACTTTACTAATGTCATGGGGAGAATAAGAATTTGCATCACAGAAAGTAAAGAAATTCCAATTGCGTTAGGCTTTTATGTTCTTCAGGCTATTTCACGACTGAAGTTTATCCTGTGATAATTCACATTGACTGGCACTCATGAGAAATGGCTGGTTGATCTGTCTCCACTCTCCCTCTCGTCTCTCCTCCTCATCTGCTTCCCTCTGAGCATCAAATTTATCTCACTTCTGCATGGCAACTAAACAATTTCCAGTAGCTATTCCCAGTCTGACCATTGCATAACCCAATCCATTAATATGTTCTGCAGGATCAGAAGACCTTCCATTTTATAGAACTCTAGCCCCACCCCCACCCCAGATTATTGTTTTAAAAAGCATTTATTATTCTCTTCATTTTGCTCACATTTACTTAAGGTTTTTCAGTTCTTGTTAGTTTTTTACCTTTGGGATTTCTGTGGTTCTAGACTAGAGAAAGTAGAGGTTTATTTTTTAACTCTTATAAAGAGTGTTAATTAAACTGTCTATCTCTGCCTTTTTATAATGTTGAGAAGCTGGAAAAAAAGGGTTTTCCTAAGTTTTTATTTTTATAAAATATGCCTGTCAGTTTCATGTCTGTCTCTAAAACACTTGAATGTGAACAACTGAGTTTATTTCAGACACATGATGTAGAAGACAAGTTGACTGAACAAGGATTGGAGAAGATATCCTAATATTTTGCTATTCTCTGGCCTCATTTAATTATTTCTACAGGTACTCTCAGTCTTCATTGTGCTAATTATTCTAACTTTTGTTCTGTGTGGCTAAAATAATGCTCTTTATACATTTGATATATAACTTGTAATACATTTGTTGTTTCATCAAATTTAAAATATATATTAACTCTTTCAGTGTTATAACTGCAAAGTAATAGTTATAGTAAGAGAGCCAAGTCTTTCTGTTCAAGATTTACACAACTCCACCCTAAATTAAATCAATGTTTTGGAAGCAGCATTTCTTTGTTTTGAGGATTTAAAATTATAGTATTCATGGCAATAATATTGTAAAACAACAATATAAATAAGAGAACAGAGGAATAAACAAAGCAAATGTATTGTTTACTAATAGAAAAATCAGTGTTAACAGGTGAGATAGAAATAAAACAATCTGTGAAAATTAAACACCACCAAAAGAATGCTACAGACTTTTAGATTCTTACCCATATTTTCACAATGAAAGAAAACTTAAAACGGTAGGTATGTCAAATAATGAATAATGATATCAACGGTATTGATGATATCAATGATTACATTGCTTTTCTGAGTACTTTATTTATTTGAGAGAGAGAGAGAGAGAGAGAGAGAGCGTGCGCGTAAGTGCCCCTATCAAGGGAGGGGCAGAGGGAGAGAGAGAAGCCCAGAGCCTACTTGGGCTCTTAGCACAGAGCCCAGTGTGGGGCTCAATCCCACAACCCTGAGATTACAACCCCAGCTGAAATTAAGAGACAGACACTTAACTGACTGAGCCACCCAGGCTCCCCTTAACCACCTTGAGTAATTTTAGGAACATAAAGGTCAATATAAAGTTTTATTTTCAGCTTTTCTGGTTATCCATATGCTTTAAATGTATAGGGGCATACAGGTTTTACAATTCTAACTTTTAAAAATAACCAGAATTACCTGACTTCACTTCCTTTGTTGCCATTAAACAGAATTCAAAAAGTAAAAAATATTTTTATATTCAAAAGAAAAAATAATAACAAAGGCATGCTAATATATTAAATTCTCTAAGATTTAAAATAAAAAAAAATAATGTTTATTTATTCTTGAGAGAGACAGAGAGTGTGTGTGAACGTGGGAGGGGCAGAACGAGAGAGGGAGACACAGAATCTGAATCAGTCTCCAGGCTCTGAGCCATCAGCACAGAGTCTGATGCAGGACTTGAGCTCAGGAACCTCCAGATCATGACCTGAGTCAAAGTCGGATGCTTAACCGACTGAGCCACCCAGGCACCTCTAAAACTTTTTTTTGAATTTATGTTCACATTAATCTTTCGAAGTTCAGAGTGAAATGATGACGTTAGCTCTTTGCCCAATGGTGTTTTCTTCAGAAAATGTTAGCAATATTTCATTCTTAAAATAACGTTTTCCTTTGAAAAGCACTGAGTTGTACACTTAGATGGTAACCATTTAGATATCATCAAAGAAATGTGGGAAAAAGTAGGTTTTATAAGAAAAAATGAAAGCTTATTATTGCCACCGTTCATTCTATTTCAACCCAAAATATGGAGTGGGATTTTTTACTTTTCCACTCAGTGAAGTTTTTTCGTTATTCATTGATTCCCCCCCGACCTCCATTCAAAGCTCCTCACTCAATGCTCCTAAGCTTAGATTCTCTGGACACTTTCTGGGAATGGTGGGTGGATGCTGGCTATTAATAGGATAGTATTTCTCAAGATAAAGCTTATATTTTGCTTTTTATATTTTCTACTCATGGCCGCATGAAAACAGAGAATAAATATGCTGCCCGAGATGAAAAACTGAGATTTGGAGTCATAGAGTAACCTTTCAAACTCACCCTCCCAGAAGTAGTGTATTCTGAATTTCAACTCCTGTGTGACGTTGGTATATGGGGGTCAGTGTTATGAGCTGATTATATGCATATGTATAAACCTGTTTTTCCTATTCTTGGCGTATAGCTAAATAACATTTTCATTAGCACAATTTTCACCAAATCAGTATAGGGCAGAGCCAACAGAAGCCTGGCCCAGGGACAGTGACCATTTGATGGCCGATCCCCTTATGTGAGATCATCAAAAATAACTTTTATTATTGTGAAACCATCTTGCCTTTATATATTTCAGGCTTTGTTTTCCCCAAATATTTTTACACGTATTTACTTCTTTCTGAGTAACTCTAAGCAGCAGTAAGATTAATCATTACTATTACCAGTTGCCTGTTGTGTGCCAGAGATTGTGCTAAGAACTTCATTTCTTATTTTCATCATAACCCAGGGAGGTGCCCACTATTCGTGACCATATTTTATTGATGGGGAAACAGTCTGAGAGAGATTAAGTTATGTGTGAATCACAGAAATTCAACTGCTATTAGCTTAAGTGGGAAAAGGAGAGTTATTGGCAGACAACAGAACAGCTCACAGATGGAAACAAAAAGACCTGAAGGACGAGAATGGAGGACTGGGCATGACCAGAACCTCTCTTCAAATCTCTCCTGTTTGTTTTGTTTCTGCTTCTTTCTAGGTGCTGGCATAGTGATCCCTGGCATCCCTAGAGTCACATACGAATAGTTCCGCAACCCGAGAGTAAGAAGAGGCTTTTCCTTGAGATGTTGAACGTGGCCAACCAGAGACGGACACAACTGACGATAGTGCATTTCAGGCATCGTGTTAAAAACCTTACACCCCACGAAATTCTTAAGAACTAGTTATTCATTGCTGTCATTTTTTAGTAAAGAAAGAAAACAGGCTTAGCGAGGCCAGGGGATTTGCCCAACATCCAACAGTCAGAAAGTATTCATGCTGGCTTTCCCAGTTAAGGTAGAGTGACAGAAGATTGTACCCAGAATGACTCCTTCATCGACACTGTTGCCTATGGGCCTGGCTGGGGTCTTGTGCCCATCAGTGAACCAACTGCCATGGCTTGGAAGATGTTATCCAAATGGTTCGGCCGAAGTCTAGTGCCCATACCTGTGGCTGGGGATTTAATTCTGTTACAGAAAGACATGGCAGCTTCAAAATTTCCCTGAGATTATACCTGCAGTGAATAGGGAGGCTGTCTGATTCCAGAGTCCAGACTCTTGCACTACCCATACTATTTTACAGTAATAGTGTGTGTTGCTATCTCATTTCACAGATGACAAAGTCCATATGGTGAAGTCAAAACATCTCCAAAAGTCTGGCAAGAAATATGGAGAAAGAAAACTTGACACTAGGTCTCTCCATCTTTGACCCAGTTTTTGTTCACTGTACTATTCAGCTTCCTTGTAGTAGGAGATGGAGTATTATCATTATACTTCTTTCTTTTTTTTCATTTAAATGTTTCATTAGAACATATACTTATTTCCTTTTTTTTTTAATTTTTAAAAATGTTTTTATTTATTTTTGAAGGAGAGAGAGAGAGAGCATGAGCGGGGGAGGAGCAGAGAGAGAGGGAGACACAGAATCCGAAGCAGGCTCCAGGCTCTGAGCTGTCTGCGCAGAGCCCGACACAGGGCTTAAACTCGTGAACCGTGAAATCATGACCTGAGCCGAAGTTGGACACTTAACCAACTGAGCCACCCAGGCGCCCCCAACATATACTTATTTCCAAGGAGAGTTGGTTCAGATACCCCTACCATGTGAAGAGGTAGGGAGGTACAAAGACATAGCAGTAAAGTCATGTGTGTATTTAGTTTCGGCATCAATTTGCTAGGGTTATTATAACAAGGTACCACAAGGTGGGTGTCCTAAACAACAGAAATTTATTGTCTTGTAGTTCTGGATGCTGGAAGTCTGAGCCCAAGGTGTTAGCAGGGTTGTTTTCTTCTGAAGGCTGCAACGGAGAATATTTTCGATGCCTCTTTCCTACTTCTGATGGTTTGTCATCAGTCTTTGGCATTCCTGGGCTTATAGATGCATTGCCCTGATCTCTGCTTTTATGTTTACATGGTATTTTGTGTGTGTGTGTGTGTGTGTGTGTGTGTGTGTGTGTATGCACCCCAGTTTACCCTTTTTATAAGTACATAAGTCTAAATGCATCGGAGGCTAATTGCATTGGAGTCCATCCTATTGCAACATGGCTTCAACTTAATCACGTACAACTGCCACAACCCTACTTCTAAAACTGTCACACTCTGACATTCTGAGGTAAGGTTAGGACTTTAACATACAAATTGGTGAGGGGAGGGGGTTCTACTCGACCATGACAACTTCTCTAATGAGAAAAAAACTAACAGAAACTGACATAGCCTTTCTACTAAAGACTTTCATTGGCCCTTTTATTTAAGGTAAAGAGGCAAGTAATTTGAAATCTAGCCTCAATGGGAAGTCTGGAGAAAGTTAGGAAAATTAAATGCAATGATGAGAGAAAGAGATAGTAAATGAGCTTGAAAGGGCCCGAGTGTGGGAAGGTGGGTGGAAGGTAGCAAAAACATGTTGAAGTAGCCAGAACCACCTTTTAAAAAAACTTTGGATCAGCTTGGTGGTTGGTTCTGATCCAAAATGCCATTGAGATTGTAGAAAGTAGGTAGTATGGCTAGAGCAACAGGTGCAAGAAGTCAACTTTGGCCTCATTATTGAAGACTAATCATTGGAGGAGGGGGGGCAAAAAACATAAGGCGAGAGGGAAAGTGAGAGATCAAAGATTAGAATGCAGAGTCATTCTTGAATTCATCAAGAAGGTTAGCACATTATGAATAACATCTTTGAATCTACTTTTGTTCAACAAACCACTTCTGAATATTTAAAATGCAATTAGTGATTTAGTTTTCTAATATACATTTCCTGGAAGACAATTGGATCTAATCAACTCTGCCTAAAAACATTTTTTAGAATTTATAAGTAACAGTGATCCATATAATGTAAACTGAAGCCTCATTATGAATGGGGTTCTTAAATGACCTAATACATGTAACATGCTTAGAATAGTGCCTGGCACATGGCAGTAATACATAAGTGTTGGCTAGTATTATCATGTGACTATTAAGCTCTCATAGGGCAAATAAAATAGAACAAGGTTTGCTCTGAGCTCCTGCCACCTTAATGAATTCATTTTCAGGTGCTCCAATAGCCACCTCTGATTCTTTCTGAGATAATGCAATGTTGAAAAAAATCTCAATATTCATATGTGAAAAATAAAAAGTAGAGCTTTTATGCTTTCTATTTATTCATTCAACACACAGTTGACAAATTAAATGTTTAGCATTGTCAACTTTCTGTAACTGTTTCTTAGTGAATCACGAAAAGTTATAATAAACAAAAAAATCTAGTACCATAAAACATTCATTTGAGATAAATGTTTCAGAAAGCTGAAAGATAAAATATTGATACTTTTAATTGATATTAATTTTGAAATGATACTTTTGCATTTTGGTCAGTTACCATGAGAAAGCATATTAAGTAATCTTGTGATATCTAATATTAAGCCAAATTGTTACTGTAATATAATGTGTATTACATCTAGGTATGTTATTCATAGAGGTATGTAAGTTCTTAGGGCTGTACTGAAAACTGTGTTAAGGGGGTTACAAATAAAGTCTAAGCCATGTTTCCTGTTACTGTTATTAATCAGCTTTTAGCATTCTTGGATAATGATTTCCCTGGAAGTTTTTTACCAAGCATCCCCCACTCATTTGTATCATTTTAGTATAATTCTGTTTTTGTGTTCTTTGTCCATCTTAGGTGCTCCATTAATATTGTTAATGTTATTATTGTCTCATCAGATCACAGTTATGATCTCTATAATTTAACCACTTTATGTGTTTTTTAAAACCATCTTTCAATTGTCATATACCGTGATGTCCAACACTTACAATCATAAAGTTAAACTCATAGCAATCATTACTAAATCTATATTAGGATTCTCCTCACACTTGATTTCATATGCAACCTCTGTAAGTATTCAAACTAATACTAAAATACTTCAGTAGTTTTCCACCTGGCTGTACATTAAAATCATGTGGCATTTTTCCCCCAATGTCTAGGGACCATCTCAAACCAAATTAAATCAGAATCTCTGGGAAGTAGCCCTATGCATTGCATGTTTAGAAGTTTCTTGGGTGATTCTAATATGTACCTAAGTTGAAAGTCAGATGAAGAATATTCTGCTTTTAGAAGTAAATATGTGTAATATGAAATACTTGAACACTCAAATATAAAAAGGCTTGCTTGTGTAAGGGATAAGTTTTGCCAAAAAAAAAATAATAACATTCCTTTTAGCCAGGTGTGGGAACAAAGCAGTGTTCCTTGGTACAGTGGGGAATACAGGAATCACAAACCAATGAGCTTATAATTAAGCAAAAGAAAAATGTATCAGCTAAGTCAGTTTGCTAGTCCTCTACTCTTAACTGTGCTCAATCTTGCTTTCTCACTATCTCTGTCTTTCTCTTTCTCTCTGACTTTTGCTATTAGAACAAGAAAAACTGAATCTGACACTGTTCCTTTTGCTAGTGCTAACCAGCATTAACATAGATATTATGAACTAATGATGGGACATGTCACTTCTCTGTCACTGGAAGAAATTCAGGTGAGAACACATTAAAATAAGGTACATTACTGAATCACTTTTATATGTTCATGGAAATTTACATACCTTTATGTATTTGAATAAATATGTTATAGTCGTTAGCGATAAAGTACTCTTTTGTTATTTATTTATTTATTTATTTATTTATTTTGTTTTTTATTATTTGGTTTGTAATTTCTTTGCTTTTAATATAAATTACCAACAGATAAGTTTGGAAACCCAACAGAGTAGACTTTTAATTTAACGGAAAGCTTAAAAAAATTCTGACTCAGAATGAATAAAACCAGCAACACAAGATGCAACAGGATGTGGAGAAAGGGGAACCCTCTTGCAATGTTGGTGGGGATGCAAGCTGGTGGGGAGCCTCTATAGAAAAAAGCATGGAGCTTTCTCCAAAAGTTAAAAATAGAAGTACCATGTGATCCAGCCGTTGCACTACTAGGTATTTATTCAAAGAATACAAAAATATTAATTTGAAGGGATATGTGCACTCCGATGCTTATAGCAGTATTATGTACAATAGCCAAAATACGGAAAGAGCCCAAATGTCCACTGACTGATCAAGGGATAAAGAGGATGTGGTATACATATACAAAAGAACATTATTCGGCCATAAGAAAGAATGAAGTCTTGCCACTTGCAAACCTGGATGGAGCTAGAGAGTATTATGCTAGGTGAAGTAGGTCAGTCAGAGAAAGACAAATACCATATCATTTCACTCATATAGAATTTAAGAAACAAAACAAATGAGCAAAGGGACAAAAAGGGAGAGAGAGAGGCACACCAAGAAACAGACTCGGTTATAGAAAACAAAGTGATAGTTACCAGAAGTGAGATGGGTGGGAGGTGGATTAAATCGGTGATGGGGATTAAGGAGGGCACTTGTTGTGATGAGCAGCGGGTGTTGTGTGGAAATGTTGAATCGCTATATTGTGCACATGAAACTAAAATGACACCGTATGTCGACTAACTGGAATTTAAATAAAAACTTAAAAATATTCTGGCTTGAACAATACGTCTTTGAAAGCTTTTGGTTCAGGGATTTTAAAAGTTAGCTCTTGGGGCGCCTGGGTGGCTTGGTCGGTTAAGCGTCCGACTTCGGCTCAGGTCATGATCTCACGGTCCGTGAGTTTGAGCCCCGCATCGGGCTCTGTGCCGACAGCTCAGAGCCTGGAGCCTGTTTCAGATTCTGTGTCTCCCTCTCTCTCTGACCCTCCCCTGTTCATGCTCTGTCTCTCTCTGTCTCAAAAATAAATAAATGTTAAAAAAAATTAAAAAAAAAAGTTAGCTCTTAAGGAAAAATGAGTTGAAGTTGCTTTGAAAATTCCTTTATTTACCTATTAAATTGAGTGTACATGGCTTTGTGTGTATTGTATATAACATAGCTGTGGTTTGGGGATAATTTCTATGGATTATATGTATATGTCAGCATTATTTTAAATGCTCTCAAGAATAAGGGACATAAACCCCTGGCGTGAAATAGCAAGTGAAATTCCCTACATATTTAAAAATTGTTTTTTCCCTTCATTCTTAACCTCTATTGTTGAATTAATGCGAACTACACGAGTTTATGAGAAAGCTTCATAGTATCCTAATTTCCTTAATTGTGTTGCATAGACACAGAAACAAAGAAGACCAAAAACTAGCCAACAAAATACTCTCATTGCAATATATATATATATATATATATATATATATATATAATGCATGATCTCCTTTTCCTTGCTTTTGAAAGTTGGAACTTTCAAGTACACAAAACTTGTGTCATTAAAATATATACTTAGAATGGTAAGTGGCTAAAAAGAAGGCTAGTGTGTAATTCAAATTTTGAATGATATTTTTAGCCAATTTTTTTTCTGACATCTTGAAAACAAAGCTTTTCTCTGCTGCCAAGGTCCATCTGCTTCTTCGTTCATTAATAGAAATTGTTCCTAATAGGATAAAGCTAATAAGACCACGAAGTGGAAATGCAAACAGCCCCTTTAATTCTAACTTAGAACTACACCGTGCTCTCTGACTAGATAGGAAGAACTCTATTAAATGTCTCTTTTAACCGCCAAGGAGTGAATACATTTAATCTCCCTCAGGTTTACAGCAGCTTTACTCAAAGAAATTTGACCTTCCACATTGGTTCCTAAGGGGAAACAAACCCAAAATTCTCTTTGCAGCTCTTTAAGAATGTTTGAAATTTAATAGTAGGCAAATCATTTACTTAAAAAAAAATACAAATAGGTTTTAAATGTTACAGTTTCAGAGAAGCTAACCTTTCATTGTAAATTAGTAGATAGGATCAAAGTTGGGGGCCGGTAGGGAGCCGTGAATTTCCATTTCCCTACTTAATTTGAGGAATTGGATAAAGAAAAGAAACCAGCGTAAAGCATTTATGAAAGGACTGGAGGCTCTCTTTAGTCTTTTTCTGACAATTTTTCTTTTTTCTTTCAAGTTCTGAAAACTTGGTGTCACTGAGACCTACCATGATATTTCCCCCATTCCTTTCATCGAAAGTCCCAACCACCTCCAAACATCTAGGGAATAGGTACTGTTGGCTCTCTCCTTCTCAACTCTGGGAACAATATTATTCTTTTCCCTGTGTTTAGGCTAACCTTGCAGAGGCATGTCCCAAACTTTATTGTTCAGTCCATTTTGCATTTCTATGCTGGGTTTTTACTTTCTGTACCCAACCTTCCTTTCACCATATTCAGTTGGCTTCCAAAGCAAATCTTTGGGAAGAATGGGGATAGGAGTTGGTGAGAGCGGATAGAAGAAGGGAAATGCTGTGGAGAAAGAGTCTGAGATCTGGAATCAAAGGTCCTGGATTTGAATCCCTGCTCCTAAAACACTACTTAGCTGGGAGACTTTGGACAAATTACTTATCCTCTGAAGGTCTCGATTCTCTGGACGGTTAAATGAAACTAATAATGATTTCATTGCTTCTCCCAGAGGAGGTGAGGAAGGAACAGTAAAAGTAAAATCTTAGGCTTCTGTCTTTTCTATTTCATCTCTAGTAACACTGAGGTCCTTTCTCCCTCACCTTCCCTCATTTTGCCTCAGAATTCATTTAAATTTTACCCCCATCAAGTCTTAGCCCAACATCATCATTTCCAACATTTTATTTCCTACATTGTTTTGTTTTCCTCTTAGAAAGGATGCTGTAAGAATGAGCTCTGTTTTTTTTAACTTTTAAAAAAATGTTTATTTTTGAAAGAGAGAAAGAGACAGAGCACAAGTGGGGGAGGGGCAGAGAGAGAGAGGGAGACATACAAACTGAAGCAGGCTCCAGGCTCTGAACTGTCAGCACAGAGCCAACACAGGGCTCCAACTTGTGAACTGTGAGATCACGTCCTGAGCCAAAGTCGGGTGCTTAACCGACTGAGCCACCTAGGTGCCCCAAGAATGAACTCTTGAAGTACTATTCTCATTAGAGTGGATTTTATGTGTCACTATTGGAAATTTCACAAAAGCACACCAAAAGTTCTTCTAGTTTCAACTCAAGAGTAGAGTCTTAACAAGCTTTTCAAAAGCATTGTATAAAACTGGGTGAGTATGGTCTCTGAAGATGATTTGATTAGTAAATGTGATCTAGTTACTTAATTACAGTCTTCAGCTTCTGCAAAATGGTAATTACAACATACCTAAAACGAAGTTGTTGCAAGACTAAGAAAAATTTATATATAAAGTACTTTAACAGTCCCTGGTGGTCTAACTTTTACTGCTTTTACCTAGCATAATTTAAAATGAGGTAAATTAAGGGTGCCTGGGTGGCTCAGTCAGTTGAGCATCTGACTTTTGGTTTCAGCTCAGGTCTTGATCCCAGGGTCATGGGACTGAGCCCATATTGGGCTCCATGCTAAAGGTGGAGATTCTCTTTCTCTCTCTCTCTCTCTCTCTCTCTCTCTCTCTCTGCCCCTCTCCCACTCTCTCTCTCACTCTCTAAATAAAGAAATAAATAAATAATTGAATAAAAATAAAGTGAGATAAATTAATTTGAGTCAAGAATCATATTTGATCACAAGTTAGAAATGTACTCATTTGAGTCAAAAATTCACCTTATCCATAGACTGTGTTTCTAGGTGAGTTTCTAGTTGCTTATTCACTTTACTTGGCTATAGCACTTAAAGTGGAAAGAACAAAAGTCAACTACTTATTTTTTTAATATTAGCAACAAACAATTAAGAAATGAATTTTAAAATAAGATTTAATTTTAAATAGTGCCGAACTACACAAAATACATTGAAATCAATCTAACAAAAATGCATAAAACCACTATGAGGAAGACTTTAAAATTACTGCAGACAGAGATTAAAAAAGACCAAGGAAATGGAGATATAGAACACGTTAATGGATTGGAGGACTGAATATTAAATTTTTTTTAATTTAATGCTTATTTATTTTGAAAGAGAGAGAGAGAGAGAGAGAGAGAGAGAGAGAGCATGCACAAGAGAGGGAGGGGCAGAGAGAGAGGGAGACACAGAATCTGAAGCAGGCTCCAGGCTCCGAGCTGTCAGCACAGAGCTGGATGCGGGGCTCAAACTCACAAGCTGTGAGATCATGACCTGAGCTAAAGTCAGATGCTCAACTGACTGAGCCACCCAGGCACCCCAAGAGGACTGAATATTTTAAACATGGGGATTGATTCAACAAAATCCTAATCAAAAATGTAAAATGACAAATTCACAAATGATTTTAAAAGTTGCATGGAAATGCAAATGATCTAAAGCAGCCAATAATGTTTGAAAGAAGAACAAGATTGGAGGACTAACACTACTTGATTTCAAGACTTTTAAAGCTGTAATAATCAAGGTCGTTTCTTATTATCTAACAGATCAGCATATAGATCAATGGAACTCAGGAGTCTAAAAATTAACCCACACACACATATATATATAATTTATTGTCAGTAAAGTTACCCAGGAAATTTCTTGGGGAAAGGAAAGTCATGGTTCTTCTAAACTGGATATTCATAAGGAAAAAGAACAAATTCTTACCTCAAATTATACACAAAAATTAATTTGTTATGGATAATATACCTAAAAATACAGAAAACCATAAAGTTTTCTAGAAGAAAATGTAAGAGAAGAACCTTGCAACCTTGGATTAGGCAAGGATTTGTTTAGGGCACAAAAAGAAGAAATCGATAAATTAGATTTTATCAGTGTTTAAAAACTTTTATTTCTCCACAAAGAAAAACGAAAAAGAAACCCAAACTGGGAGAAAATACTCGTAACAAGAAGTCAAGGAAAGAATTTGTGTCCAGAATATAAAAAATACTCTTACAACTCAATAATAAGACAACACAATAAAAATCAATGAGTAAGAAATGTGATCACAAGTTTTACTAAAGGTATGCGATGGAAAAGAAGTATGGAGGAGATGCTGACCAGATAATGCAAATTACAACTGCAACCAATCTATGCTTTCAGGAATGTTGATCAATAAAGACTGACCATGGTAAAGATGTGGGAAACCTGAAATTGTCATACACTGCTGGTGGAAATATAAGATGATAAAACGATACTGGTGAATAATTTGGCAGATTTCCAGACCCTTACCATTTAATCCAGTCATTTCATTCCTAGGCATTTATGCAAAGGATTAAAAGATGTATACTCATGCGAAAACCTGTCACAAATGTTCATAGCAGCCCTATATGTAAAAGCCCCAACTGGAAACAACTCAAATATATGGCAATAGGTAAATGGATAAGCAAATGAAGGCATAACAATACAATGGAATATTCTTCACGAATAAAAAGGAGCAAATTGCTGATGTATGCATCACCATGGATGAGCCTCAAAATAATTATACTGAGTGAAAGAAAGTTAGACATAAAAGGTACTTACAAACCAATCTAAAGTGATAGAAAGCACATCAGTGAGGTTTTTTTTGTTTGTTTTTTGGTGGGGAGGGGGTTGGTCAGGGATGTAGAGAGAGATGGGTTGCAGAGGAACCACAAAGAAACTTCGTGATGTTTATGGAGACATTCTGTATTGTTGCCGCCGTAATTTCATGGGTCCAACCTGTCCAGTTGGACACTTACGTTACATACTAGTTATTGTATATACATGATAGCTCCACAAAGTTGCTAAAAATTAAAAAATAATTCTAAAAAGTTTAACCTTTTATTCAATTATTTTTATGGCACACAGAAATTACTATTGTAATATACCTGGTTAAAAATGGGATTTCCAAGACAAAAGATGAAGTGGGACTTAATGTTTTCTATACTTGCACATTGGTGTTTTATGTGTGTGTGTTTGGGAATGGAAGAGGGAAGAGGAGAATTTTAAACATTTAGAAGGGTACTAACTGAGCTTTTAGAAGTTAAAGCTTCTAGTGAAAAAAAATTTTAACTTAATCCAAGAAAGTTCAGGGACACTGAGACAAAGCTCTACACACAACAAGGTGGGAGAGAGTGTGGAAAAGAGGAGAGATCCCATAGCTCTCTTTTCAGAAATAATCTTAGAAGATTTTTTTTAATTCCTAAAATTTAGTTTTTTAAGAAAGCCCTAATGTTTTCTTTAATGTTTATTTATTTTGAGAGAGACAGAGATAGAGCAAGTGAGCATGAGTGGGGGAAGGAACAGAGAGAGAGGGAGACACAGGACCCAAAGCAGACTCCAGGCTCCCAGCCGTCAGCACAGAGCCTGACATGGGGCTCGAACTCACGAACCGCGAGATCGTGACCTGAGCCGGAGTCAGATGCTTTTAACCAAGTGAGCCACCCAGGCGCCCCAAGAAAGCCGAGATGTTTTCTGTGACGATTCCTTTGGCAAATAATAAAATATGTGAGCACAAAGAGGCATTTATAGACAGAGAATAAGCTTGGAGAGCACTCTCATCAAATCTGAAAATGATAAAATCTGACTCTGCCATTTCCTTGTCTGGAAAGTTCTTACCTGTCCCGGTCTCTCCCAACTCAGCTCTCTTGAGAATATAGTGCCTTCCTGAGGCAGAATTATTGCAGAAGTTCCTCATCAGCATCAATCTTCAGATTTTCTTACACAGACCTTCTATCCTGGGCACTTTAGTTTACTTCTCCCCACAAATTCTTACTCACCAGACCACGTGGTATGATGATCCCTACTGAGCAATGTGAAACATCTTTCCTCATCTTCATTCCCTGTGTTAATGATACCTGACCAGCTAAAGCCCCCTTATTTTTTTTTCCTGGCTTTTTTGTTTGTTTGTTTTATTGTCAAGTTAGTTAACAGACAGTGTAGTCTTGGCTTAAAGAGTAGAATCCAGTGATTCATAACTTACATACAACACCCAGTGCTCATCCCAACAAGTACCCTCCCTAATGCCCATTACGTATTTTTCCCACCCCCCACCCCCATCAACCTCAGTTTGTTCTCTGTATTTAAGAGTCCCTTATGGTTTGCCTCCCTCTCTGTTTTTATCTTATTTTCCTAACCTTCCACTATGATCATCTGTTAAGCTTCTCAAATTCTACATATGAGTGAAATCATATCTCTCTTTCTCTAACTTATTTCACTTAGCGTAAGCATAACATGGAAGTTCCATCCATGTTGTTGCAAATGTCAAGATTTCATTCTTTTTCATCGCCCAGTAGTATTCCGTTGTATGTATGTATATATATCACATCCTCTTAATCCATTCATCAGTCAGTGGACATTGGGCTCTTTCCATAATTTGGCTATTGTTAGTAGTGCTGCTGTAAACATTGAAGCCTCGTGACTACCCACTACCCCTTCTCTGAAAGTACACACATTCTGAAGTAGCTACTGACTGTGCTAGTCTGTTAATAAGGCGTATTGCCTTGACTGAGCAATTATTTTAGTTTCCCTGGCAAGATGGTAATTGCCTTGAGAACAGAGAACACATCATAATTATTCAAATCTGTCTCAACATATGGCCTAATATCCAACACATAGTATATGCTCAGTGAATATTCATTGATTTATACATTATAGACCATTACATAGGAATAACAAGGGAACTGTATGTGAGTGAATTTTCAGAAATAGTAACAGCAATTTTGAATATTGGGCGTGGTGGTTGAACACATGTGTTTTAGGGTCATACAGGCATGGGTTTAGTTCAATCCCAGATCTGCCACTTACTGAGACAAGTCACTTAAATTCAGAGTATCGATTTCTTCATCTCTAAGACAGGAATAATAATAATAAAAATAAAAATAATAATAATAATATAATACTGTCCCCATAAAATTATTGTAATGGTCAAATGAGATGTTTTTTAAAGTTATTAACATAAAATCTTATCTAAAATTCTCAATATTGTAACTCTGAATAGCCTTTGACGTTTTATATATTTTTAGATTATCTTATTTAATAAAACCTATAGGCCTCAATAATATAGGACTCGATGATCAGTAATCAAAACTTAAGATTCACAGACAGTAATTGGTCAAAGGTTATACACTTTGTAAGTGGAAGAGAGAAGACTGAAACTCAAATTTTTTTACTCTGTATATCCTGAATTATCTATTAATGAAGAGACATTGGGGTAGAAAGCAAAAGGTGATCATAAGTAGTTCCAAATTATCGTTGCATTTAAATTAATTAACATAAAAC
This sequence comes from Panthera uncia, assembly GCF_023721935.1. Lineage (NCBI taxonomy): Eukaryota > Metazoa > Chordata > Mammalia > Carnivora > Felidae > Panthera > Panthera uncia. The sequence goes on along the minus strand of NW_026057584.1, from coordinate 67,690,336 downwards.
TTAATAAATCCTTGCATTTGGTGCTAACTGTGGCCTGAAACAGGTGCATTCTAATTCATTACATTAATTTTAACCTAATTCTAATTTTAAACTAATTTATTGAAATAATAACACAGGAATGCCAAACTTGGGGAAGAAATTAAAAAACAAACAAACAAACAAAAACCAAAGTGCCCAGTCAGAAACAAGTGAAAGACAAAGAAAAGAACAGTATGGTTAACCCCTCACCATCCATTTCATCCCTAATTTTTAATATCATGTAATCATACTTGTCTGTGATTGATTCAGAAAGGAGCGTGTGATACGGTGATACAATGTGAGGAGAAGTTGTCCAGAGAGACTTCTGGGAAATTTTCTTTGGCTTCTAGGGGTGCATAAGAAGAAAGCATCTCTCTTCTGATTCTTATCATGTCTAGATATACCTCCTGGCCTCACTGCAGCCATCTTACCACTAATAAGATGAAGGTGATACCTCCAAAAATGGAAAAACAGAGACACAATGAAGTCTTTGAGCGTGACTTAACTTTCTTGAAATCTACTGGGTTTCTAGCAAGTGAAATATTAATTTCCATAATGTTTACACCAATTTTAATTGGGGTTTCTACTGTTTGTCCTTGTGAGAATCTTCACTATTAGATGGATCTCAGAAAACTTTGGGAGATGAGAATCAGACAAGAGAGTGTTGTTTCTCCATTGAAGATTGAAAAAAAAATCACAAAGATTGGACCTAATAACAGCTTTTAATCCAAAGATCCACTTATCCTTGCAGACTACATTTTGTAGCATCTCGGAATGTGACAAGCATTTCAAACTTGCTTGTCAATGTGCTTAAAATGTGCATGACATTTTCAAAGGGAGGAAATCAAGTAATTACCTGAGCCAATGAGCTTTTTGGAGTTATCTTGAACTAACAGCTCCCTTTCACTAGGTGAAAATAAAATGCATGGTTGGAGGCAGGGAGGGGGACTTCAAAATGCTTTGAGAAAGCGTCACATGTAATCTGTCTGGTTTGATGTAATAAACCATGGGACTTTCTAGGTAGGTGCTTGATTAGACAAAAGACAAGAAACTTCATCAAAGCCAAATTCCCAGAGGAATTTGGGTTTTGTCAGTTGGGAAGACTTGCCACAGTGGGATTTTCTAGCTAATGATTTGATTTTGCCTAAATCACATAATCTCTTTGTTTCAATTCACTCTGGTTACCAAACAAAAGTACTAATTCCTGTTGCTGGATATCTCACAGTGTAGCAATAGTAATGATATTATATATTTCTCAGCACTCAAAAATACCTTGCACACAGTAAGCACTCAATAAATATTTGTAAATTGGACCAAAGTAGTTTGAATTTAAAATCTGGATAAAAAGAGTCTAATCAAAACGATTGGATCAATGCAGCAAATCTACATAGAGGTGTTTTACTTTGCCTGACATTATGATTTCAAACATCTGGTAAACATCATTGGTCTGATTTTTGAAAAAAAAATACCAGAATATAATCATCATAAGCTGTTGATATTTTAAGGCTTAAAACAGATATATTTAGTTGGAAATATTTCTCATAACACAATATTTCATTTTTCTTACAGAGTTCTTACAAAGTTATATTATTCTCTTAATGAAATACATAACCCTCTTTTACTCCATTGCTGGTGGGTAGAGTTTTCACATTAGATGCTTTCATGAAGATGATCCCTTCAGGTTTTAGGATTAGGCTCTAAAAGCTTATTAGCTGTCTGGTGTAAACAGGCAGCTTCACACTGTCTCGAAAGAGGTGATTTGACTGGGTTGGTTTTTTGGAAGGACCCTCAACTCTTTGTATCAGTAAATATTTTCTTTTGGGCTTGTCACTTTCTCTAGAAAGAAATCTTGCAAGTTCCCACCCATGATTCATGAGCTTGAATGTCAATCTTCTTGGAGTCAAATAACACAATAAAATTTTGGATCTCCCTGTGCAGTGAACAAATTTTAAGTGATAAGCCTGAAATCATTGCCTGACCCTTAAGAGTCTCCCAGAGACTCTTTCCAAAGAGTAAACCTATTCCCTTTTTCTGGGGGATGGAAGACAGATGGGTATCCAATAATTATTTATATAACTTTTCAAATATTTTCCCATCTCAGTCCCAAATGTTTCCTATTTCTAGAATTTCTGGCAGGACTTCTTTACTATTTCTGGGGTTCTCTGATAGAGATTAAGATTCTTCAATCAATACAACAAATTCATCCAACAAATATTTATTATCATGTGCCAGGCAGGAATCACACACTTGGGATATAACAGTAAACAAACAAAAAAAAATCCCCTCTCCTCAAGGGGTTTACAGAATGTAAGAGATAGTCAATAAACAAGATACACAATAATTACATAAAGTATTTAATATTTTAGAAACAGGTAAATGTCATGAAAAAAATATAATGGTATGATAGGGGATTGAGAATGCCAGAAGATGAAGGGCAGGTGGCATTTTTGAAAAGGGTGGTTGTGATAGGTCTTTCGAGAGTGTGAATTCTGACTAAGACTTGATGGAAGTGAGAGAGGTGTTCCAGGGAATATATGGGGCAAGGGTGTTGCAGGAAGAGGGAACCTCTTGTGCCACAGTCTGATGTAAAAGCCTGCCTTATGTGTTTGATGAACAGCAAGAGGCCAGTGTGTCTGGAGTGGAACGGATGAAGAAAAAAAATACTGTGGGAGGTGATGAGGAAGGTGGAGAAGTGACAGAGTTGCGCAGTAGAAGTAGGCTCTGATATATAGGGCCTTGTGTGCCATTGTGCAAAGACTGGCTTCTACTCCAGAAGAAACAGCATGCCCAAACAAGGTGTTAAGCACAGAAATGACGTGATCTGATTTATATTTTAGGAAGATAACTGGTGCTGTGTTGAGAAGAGACTGATTGAATGGCCAGAGTAGAAGCTGAATAATCAGTTAGGAATTACTTCATTAGTCCAGGCAAGAAATAATGGCAGCCGTGTTTGCTTTTTGGAGCTGCTGTAACAAAGTACCATAAACTGGGTGTCTTAAACAACAAAAATGTATTCTCTCCCACTCTGGAAAACCTCCCCTCCGAAGGCTCTAGGGAAGAATGACTTCTTGCCTCTTCCAGCTTCTGGTGCTTGTCAGGAATCCTTAGAATTCCTCATTTTGTGGTAGCATAATTCCAATCTCTGCCATCATCTTTTTTTGGCCATCTTACCCCCCAATGTGTGTGTGTGTGTGTGTCTCCAAATCTCTCTATTGTATGAGTTATTGGGTTTAGGGCCCACCCCAATCTAGCATGACCTCATCTTAACTTTATTATATCTACAAAGACTCTATTTCCAAATAAAGTCACATTCTAGGTACCAGAGTTGAAGGCTTCAACATATCTTTTGGGTGAACACAGTTTAACCCATAATCGTAGGTAGCACTAGTAAAGATTGTGGGAAGTGATGAGATTCTGGGCATATTTTAAAGGTAGAGCCAGCAGAATTTTCTGAGAGGATGGATGTTGGATGTGAAAGAAAAAGACTCCAAGACTGACTGACACCTTAAGTTTTCGTCTTTCCTTGTCTGTTCATTCAGTTACCACTCACACATCTGTTTTTTAGCTTACTAAATTTTGTTGTTGTTGGATCCTTTCCAGTATTTTCTCTTGGGGGTTTATAACTTAACAAAATATCACTACTTAGGCATTTTAGTGGGGTTTGGAAAGGAGCTGTAGCAAACACATGTGTGTATTTTCTCCAATGTTTACCTAGAAGTTCTCTCTGGGGGTAAATCTAAGTTTTCTGGGACTTAATATTAGACATTTTCAAAGCCCGCTCTAAGAAAATAATTATAACTACAAAATTAGATACAATAGCAGTATTGCTCTTGAATTTGGACAAGAGGGGCCTGTTCTGGACACACACACACACACACACACACACACACAGTTTATTGAAGAACCTCAGCCCCTCTAGAAGTTGGGATTTGACACTCAGCCCCCACACAGAGCAACCTGTGAACTCAAACACATGTGGCTTCATGACAAACACCTTTAGTCCACAGGGAAAAGTTTTTCCACATTTCACGTGGTATGTCATAAATAAATAAATAAATACATACATACATAAATAAGAGGTTACTCTGTCTGATCACTGAAGATCTGAGGTTTCTGCATCTGAGGTGGACATTGCTTTGGAGTTTAAAGTGGATTTCAGCAGCAATAGTATTTTGGGTGGCAGAAAAGTTGATTCTCTTGTCAACTCCTTTCTCTGAGTAAGCATGACAACAAGTGCTTGGCTTCTTCAAGTATCATTTTCCAGTGGTGCCACGGATTCAGTCACTCACTCATGCAGTCACTCCTTTGCTTATGCTTCTCCTCATGTTCTAATGTGTGATTGCAGAGGGGCTCATCATATCAGCGTACTGTTCACAATATTTGCAATAATGACCCCTGAGAAACATTTTTAACAGTAAACAATTCATATTATTATTAAATTTGTGGGTATGTAGATAGATACAAATATGAAAAAAAGATAGATACAAATATAGAGACAGATATAGATAAAGATACGAATAAGTGCTTGAAGTAAATACAGATTCTTTACCTATTGTATGGGTCTAGATATTGCCTTGAGATATGATTAAATTGTTGGGGCACCTGTGTAGCTCAGTGGGTTAAGTGTCCGACTTCAGCTCAGGTCATGGTCTCACAGTCTGTGAGTTTGAGCCCCGAGTCAGGCTCTGTGCTGGCAGCTCAGAGCCTGGAACCTGCTTCGGATTCTGTGTCTTTCTTTCTCTCTGCCTTCCCTCACTTGTGTTCTGTCTCTCTCTCTCAAAAACTAAATAAACATTAAAAAAAAAAGTAAAAATATGATGAAATTACAATGTAAGTAGGGACTATTTATAGGATAAAACTAGAATGTTTTGTAATGTTTTCTGCAATAATAATAATCTATCATATATGACCCCTTGTAATGTTTGAACATGATATTCAAACTCAAGGTTCTAGGTAGTTTTTTAAGGAGTTTACTGACAATTTCGGTTTTACTGACCCAACAAAGCCAATTTTCTCCAACTTGAAATAGATAAAACATTATGAAATTCTCAAAAAGAGTTGATAATGTGGTGTCATTACCAATAAAATAAAAATTAACTAAAGGCCTTGATTTTTATAATATACATAATTCTTTTTATAAAAGGAAAAATATGGGAATAAATATCTTTAATCCATGAACATAAATCCATACATTATTATCACCCCCAATCATCATTCCATTAATAGAATACTCACCTACGTAGAATAATTAATTTCTGTCATCTTTGAATTTTGCCTAACTTCCAGTTACCTAAAAACAAAATAAAAAAAAATTTTCCCCTAATTATGGACATATAGTTGTGAAGATTATGGAACATACTTTATTTACTTATTAGCATATTTAAGACAGATATTTAGATATGTGGTGTGGGTGCATATTTTTGTATTTCTTTCCTAGGTCCCCAACCTGTCAGGGGAGATTGACCTGTTCATATGTAAAAATTTGCTTAAGATGAGAAAAAAAGAACCCAGGACAATTTACAAATTCAAAAAAGTGGTCAAATGCACTACATACACAATTTCAAGAAAAAGTCGCAATTTTCTTTTTTTAACTAATTGTCTGACAATTATATATTTTTGTCTTTATTGTTTGGATGAATACTCTTCAGCTTTTCATGTGACAAAAACTTTTGTACTTAAAAAAATTTTTTTTAATGTTTGTGTATTTTTGAGAGAGAGAGAGAGACAGACAGAGCATGAACGGGGGCAGGGGGCAGAGAGAGGGAGACACAGAATCCGAAGCAGTTTCCAGGCTCCGAGCTGTCAGCACAGAGCCCGTCGCAAGGCCTGAACTCACAAACTGTGAGGTCATGACCTGAGCTGAAGTCATGACCGACTGAGCCACCCAGGCGCCCCCAAACTTTTGTATTTTAATAAAGAGACTATTAATATAATTCTGTGTTTCTTATACATGATAATTCAAAATATTTCCATAATATTAATAGTTCAGAGGAGTTTCTCATCTTCAAAATCATTATTGTTAATGTGGTGAAAACATGAAGATTGTTATTAAATTTGAGAAAAACTTTATCAAGTTTCCTTCATATGTGCACTGTTACAAATAACCTTCCTGAAAGCACCTGGGTGGCTCAGTCGGTTAAATGTCCATCTCTCGATTTCGGCTCAGGTCATGATCTCAAGGTTGGTAAGTTCAAGCCCTGAATCGGGCAGAACCTGCTTGGGATCCTGTACCTTTATCTCTATGTCTGCCCCTCCCCTGCTCTTCTCTTTCTCAATAAATAAATAAACTTAAAACAAAACAACACCAACAACAAGTAATCTTCCTGTTGTCACTGCTATAGTTTGTTCCCGATAAACATGGGAATTCCGATAAATTCTAGTTTGTGCAATTCTCATTAAAAAGAAATCGGGAGAGCTACATCGACGGTGTATTTAAAACCCAATATGCTGCATTTTTAAAGTATATTCCTGACAGGAGATAACTTTTATATTTACTGGGTGTTGATGAGATTCTAATTCTTTACTGACAAATGTCCAAGTCTTATAATAATAACAAGTTTTCCACAGACACTTGCCTGTCATGAACCGACCTCGGTGTGGCTTTTGCTGTCACGATGCTAGGTGTGTGGCCCAGCGGGCCACAGGAACACATCTGGGAGCCCATCCTGCAATGAATGGCTGGTGAGGCTGAACTCCACACACACGTGCCTGAGAATGACATGAATATATTTATTGTAGTAAGCCCAAACTAAATGTCCCTCCAAGTCAGCCTCTCTTCACCCAGATCCCCCAAATGCCCAGGCCTTCAATGCCACCAGACAGACACCCAAGGGGCCGAGGGAAGGGAGAGAAACTTTAAAGAACTGCAGTTCAATGCCTCGGCTCTGCAAATTTTATAGAAACACGTGACCGCAGAAACACACCCTAAACCCTTCCCTGGGGGTCTTGAAAAGCACCTGTGCAAACGAAGAGCCCGGTTCCTTACAGCGATTCCTCCCTGCTTCCTGTATAACGTCGCTTTGCTGTCACTATTGATGGCTCTGAAAGCTGGGCCAACAACTGGGGTGGGGAGGGGGAGGAGGGGTGGAAGGGCAACCTTAACGTTTGATGGCTTGGATAGCTTTATACAGGATAGTGAATACAGTGTAGACCAGACCTATTCCAGCTTTGTTTGCAAAATTCAGTCCTGGGGCTTTTATAGTAAAACTAAAATCAGTGAGTAGATCACCAATTTTTGTTTTTCAGGAGCTAAAAAAAGCCAAGTTTAGAATCAAGCCAGCCCAGGCGGCAGCACACGGAGAAGAAGAATGAACTGAAATGAAAGCACAATCTGGAAGAATAACTTCAAAACAATGCAGCAGGATGAGAGCCCCGCTGCTACCATTTATGATTCCCTCAAAGCCCGGCGCTCACATCCGTCTGCTTTAACGCCACGCGCACTCCCAGGCGATGGGCCGCTCAGGGGGCGCAGGCTCTGGGTTCTCCTACGGGAACGCGGAGAAAATCAATTTCAATCCTCCAAGGATGATATACACGGCACCCGGAGGTCACCAAACCCCATCACTTCTCTGAGACCCTTGAGACTTGAGAGGAGATTTCCCAAAATTACCACACCTCAAATTTTGGCCCTTTGGTTGAAAGCATATACTGCATTTTCTCTTTCTGCTCCTTTTTACCTAAGAGGTGGGAGGAGCGGGGAGAGACAGGTACCAATACGGAGGACGATCGGAACATTCAGAGCCAAAAACGTCTGTTTTGACAATGCATCCCAGCGGTTGGAATCACGTCAGTAGAAGGACTGGCTGCTGTACCGGTCCACATAAGGAAAACTGATGTGCATGTTTGGGGGGAAAATCCATTTCTTTCGCCGTTGATTACAGGCACTATTGTTTTGATTAATGCCCGGGCAAATTAAGTGTTTTAGTAAGATTTAGAATGATCAGTAAAGGAGTCATAAAGTAAGAAGCATGAAACTTACGTGTGTGGGGGGACACACCTCCTCCTTTACTCGTTAGGTGGCCCAGCTTAATTCATTTCTTTCCTACAAACCTATTTTCTCATCTATATAAGGGGATAGAATGTCCAGCTTACCAATATTAAAAACTTGTAACCAGCATCGGATAAGAAAAGTGTATGCACGAATGTTTTTAGGTGGAAATGTTATAAACGTAAGATATTATTCGATTTATTTTTTGAAAATCTGAAATTAATGCCTTAAAGGAACAGGCTTTTTGATTGTGGTGGGGGTTGGAGGGTGGAAACAGTGGGGAAGTCAGGAGACATATTGAGAAAGTGAACTTAGACTGGATGGTGGAGAGTCAAGGCACCAACGCCCTGAGGAGTTTTGAATTACCAGAGTGGGACGACCTAAGACAGTGAGACAGGAGGATCATGAGAGGAAACTTTATCTACTTAAAAAAAAAAATTATACAAATTCCAGGTGGAAAACAGACAGGGATATTACATGGTGAAACAACACAGAGGATACAATACAGAGATCTCCTTACAGGTTAAGGATAATCAGAAGATGCATGGACTCTTTCAAGTTGCACAAATTTGCAAAGACTTTGAATTCTTTCAAAGTTATGTAACACAAAGTGCCCAATCATCATCCCCCAAGCATATTTATCTAGTGCTCATTTGTCTGCAGAGCTAATGGGTGACATCCATGGACTGGGAAACTGATTTCAGTTTTGTGTATGGGCTCAGATCTTCATATGCTATAGGAAATGGAAGGGAGTTTTTATGAGATTTGCAGAGACAATAAAGTTAATGCTTAAACTCTGACTACTTGCTTCTACCCTAAACTCAGCATATGTGGCAATTCAGTATACTTAAAAAACAAAAACAAAACAAAACAAAAAAAAACCAGTTTGACTTTAGTGGAGAACATTCACAAAGGTTTGCGTGAAATCAAATTCAGTCTCTACACTTTGAGAATATTCTGCTTTTGTTAAAATACCCCAAATGCTCCCATATTAAAGAATCGATGTTAATAATTTTGATTTTGAGACTTTTATTTTGAGTATAATAAGAATACTCAGAATAAATAGTATTCAAGAGTATTCAATAGTTCTGATTGAAAGCAAACAATACAAAAATCCCTGCACAGGAGAGTATTTTGATCCTGACTGCTGGTTGCAAACATGTCACATTAGGGTCTCTCACCATCCTTGCTTTACCAAGACCTGCCGTTTGGTGACATTATCACGTTGTGAAGAGGGCTCTTCTTCCCTGCACCGCCAGTTCATGTTTGGGAATTCCAGTTTCACAAGCGAAGTAGCCAGCCCATAGGAGCTTGGCTCCCTTTGGGTGTGCTGTCCCGTGGGAACCTGCATGGACCTTGCAGTAGCCGGCAGTGATGGGTAGTGGCCAGTGAAGGTAGCAAAGAGCAACATCCCGCTAGCAGGTGGACCACAAAGATTTCTGGCTGAGATGGTTATCCCCAAGCGGTGTGAAATAACAGCAGAGAACTAGGAGGATCACATGCATCAAGCAGAGAGGACGGAGGGCGGAAACAGCTCGAAAGGAGAAGGAATTGTGAATAAGAGTCTGTAGTCACGTAAAAGAAATGCCAGACAGAGTTTGGACGCTAATGTAAATGACTGGATGGACGATGACTCAAATAGGAACCAATGTCTAAGACCGCATGTGGCGTTTGGGAGTGAGAAGCAACAGGTGGCATAAATGTGACCAGTGGCCAGTTCTGTCTGCCAGACGGAAAACCCAGGTTTCAGTCCGTTTTTTGGCATCATTTAAATCCCTGTGTCTTAAGGTTTACTATTTTATGCTTGTCCAAAGCATTAATAAAAAAAAAGAAACTTTCTAATAAAGCATCAAGTAATACTCATAAAATAGCACTATAGCTGATATGTATTGAATATTATTGTGTGTTAGGCAATATTCTAGGGATTTTAAACTCATTACATCATGTTACAAAATGAAGGCAATTGTGTGTTTAGAGTTATTCTTTGTTGTAATTATTGCTTAGGTTAAATTTTGAAAGCTCAGCAATGGCTATTGTTGGTTGCCTATTCAGCATTCATTCTCCCTTCCTCCTTAAAAAAAAAAAAAAACCCTGTTTTTTCCCATTTTTATTTCTTATTTTTAGCTATCCATCCCTCTCGCTAGGCTCATCGATCAATTTTCTCCAGCTCCAGAAGTGAGCTCTGATTCATTTTATGCAGAATAATTCTATCCCCTTGTTTAGATTTCTGATTGGTTCTGGGTTTGACATGATACACAATTGCAGCCAATGAGAATAAAGAGAAGTTTTATGGTGAATTCTTTACAAGTACCACCTAACTCTTCCAGGAGGGCTCCAAGGAGTAATCACTTCACAGATGACACAGCCTGGTTGTGAGGAGTTGCGATGGGGTCCCAAAGCTGTCTAGCTGCTACAAAGCCCAGGCTCCTTTCACGACAACCATCAACTGCATCCTTATTTTTGTCACCACACGTAGTAGTGGATTACTAGTCAGTATTCTGTTCTTCTCCCCCAAAGATGTATACATCCTAATCCCCAGAACCTGTAAATATGTTACCTAATAGGACCAAGATATGTATTAATGTATTTGCAAATGTGACTGAGTTAAAGATCTTGAGATGGGAGATTATCCTGGATTATCCAAGTGGGCTCAACAAGACTCTTGATAAGAGGCAGGAAGCAGGTCAGAGTAAGATGATGGAAGCCAATCAAAATGATGCAGCGATGACCAAGGAACGCAGTTGTCCTCTGGGAGTAGTTGTGGAAGTTTCTGCCAGACACAGATTCTCCCCTAGAGGCTCTAGAATGAACTCAGCTCTGCTGACACTTGATTTTAGCCACGTTTATGACCCATCTCACATTCTTGACCTCCAGAATGGGAAGATAATAAATTTGTGTTATTTCAAGCCATCAAGTTTGTGGTAATTTTTTACAACAGCAATAGGAAATGAATATATCACGTAAGCACAGTTTAGTATTTGTAAGTCTCAGAAATATCAAATTTTTAAAGAAACATAAAAATAACCATAAAATTTGAAATTCAACGAACATATAATTGTGCTTGTCCTGCCACAGTAAAACATTTCAAATTTTTCAAGAGAAAACAGAAACTACTTCTACTATTTTTAGATAATTTGGCTTCCACTCCATTTCTGTTAATAATGCAAGCTGTATGTCATCTGAATATTTTTGTCAAGTGTTTATGACTGTCTATTTGTCTTCATTTTGGCTTAAATATTATATAATGTCCTGAATGGTAGTCCATTACAGATCTCAGAATAGATGTGCCACCACTATGAAAAATGTTGATGTTGAAGGAACGTTAGTTGACTTCTTAGGTAAGTTTAGCCTACCTTGTTTGAAAGTGTAAATAGAAGTAAGGGAGCTTCCTGAGGAATTTGACCATTTTACAAAATAGGAACATAAGTTATCTGACACAAATGATATTTTTTTCTGTGGAAATTATATTGCTCTTTCAAAAGACAGCCATCCTGTTATCTTGGCTAAGCTTTGTGCAATGGGTTTTGGAATCGTTTTCATGGAGATGGTTGCTAAGAGTTGTGTCTAGTGACCTTGAATTGGTTTGGATATTGAAAAGACCGTAAGTTTACTATGCATAATCTGCCAAAGGCACCCACTTTTCCGTGGAAATGGTCGAAAAGCCTGCATATATCATGGATATTGATGTTTGCAGGCCCACAGAAGGAGAAATGTCTGCATTTTGGTGGAATCCCTTTCATAAAGCACTCTACTTCATCTGCAGCTACAGGTACAGCCCAGACGTGGCACTTCCACGAAAGGATCACTGCATGATGTTGTTTCTGATGCAAAATTCGCCGTTAATCCTCAATTAAGTTTATGGAATGTATCGTTAAGAATTTCATAGAAGTTAGTCCTTACACAAGAAGATAATGAGAATCTCTGGATTTTCCTCTTATATGTCACTTCATCATCTGTCATAGAAATCAACTTTGAGTAAATAGTACTGGGAATACTTATCAAACCTCGCTGTATCGGTACTAGCGACAAATATGGCAAGTTTTGGGCATAAATCCTGTTTCCCTTCCCTTACTATCTACCTGTATAAATTGAGTCCATACAATTTATTTTCTCTATATTTCAATTCTTTATTTTGTAGAATGAAGCTAACAGCACCTATCTCATCGGATTGATGTCAGCATGAAATAATCCATTTAAATAATCTGATACACATTCAATATTCAAGAAATATCAGTGGCTATTACTTTCTTTACCCAGGTTTAGTTTATAATTTACATGTCAAACACAAATGTATTCCGACTATCACACGGTCTATGTTTACCATTTCATTACTTAGACAGCAAGACTTAGTCCTTGTTAGATACTATGGAACTGGATTAGGGCGAGTGTCTATTAATCTAATTGAGATCGTGAGGCCCTTTCCATCATGTAACGCTGTCTTCCTCTTTTGAACTCATTTGAACCACAAGGTGAAAGACGCAGTAATTCTTTTGGGGCCACCAAAAATGATGAAGTGGGGATAACTGTTAATTCCATATCTACTTCAAAAACACATAATTCATAAGAGCGCTAACGCTGAGGTACCTACCCTGTGGTACTTAAGAGTTTATATTAGCAAGTACGGGAAGGAATATGACATAAGCCAGGGGAAAGGCTGCCAACGTCTTAGAGAACTAACGTTCATTCTGCCTTTCTTAGTATGTACCCCATAGAGAAACGTGTTTTTTAAGCTATAAGAAGTAAGGTACGATTAGCTGGGGAATTGTTACTTGTAACTAAGTTCTACCCTGGAGACAATTAGACTTCTGCCTGTTTGTAATTGTTTAAGCACAATATGTACACAGAGAAACACCACGGTACAATTTATGCCCTTAAGGAAGTTAAAAGGAAAAAGAGACAATTTGGACATAAATATACATGTGAAAGAGCAGATAGATGATAAAATGCCAATAAAGCGTTATGCCTTCCTGTAGAATAATATCGTGTTTTATGGCATGCATTCACGTAAGAAAGCCTCATAGGACACCTGAAGGTAGCCCCCTAGAAGTACAGGTTTGAGCATTTCAGAATCGCGGAGAAATTGTCTTTCAGGAAAGCAGATCAACTTCGAGGACCTGAAGATAACATCTCTCCAAAGAGTGCCATCATCAGGACCCCTGTGAACAAGGACAGTTTATTCCTCTTGTTAGTATGGATCCTCTATTGTCAAGCAAGGAGAATATAATCACAATTGTTTGGTGTGGTTCTAAAGGGAGAAGCATCCCAGCCTCCAATCACAGAAGGATTCTGGATCCAGACTGGAAGCCCCAGGGGACAGAAGTGACTGTCTAAAATAGAGAATGCTGCCTGCTACCATGTTCTGAACCCAACTTCTAATTCAGAATCCACCAAACTTCCAGCAATTTTCTCTAAGCCCCCCCCCCCCCCCCCCCCCCCCAGTAGACGCTGGTCACTACCTGAGTTCAAAGCTTCATCCTGCTTCTGGACTGTCAGTGACTCTGGTCCAGACTCCGTTTCACCCAGCCACTCATGCTCCCTTTGAGGTTTCTTTCAGAAACGATGCATCTCTAGAACACATGTGATAAGAGGAAGCAGTGTGCTCTAACATGTTTGAACTCTCATAATACCAAGCGGTCTCTGTAAAATACGGTGAGGGGACTTTTTCCAGATGTGCTGTTCCTGGCTACAGGGTTGAAGACTTGAGTCAGTTAGTTGGTCACCAGTATTTCAGCATGTCCACTATTCAGGACTGTGGAGAGTGTTCAGGAACAGAAAAATGATTCCCAATGGCTTAGAGTCTAAAAGAGGAGAGAGGCAAGTCTGTGTAAAGAAATATCATAAATGACAAAGAAACATCATTTTAACGGGTGTTAAAATAAGATGCTTTGTGTCTGAGCTGAGGTCTCGAAGGCCAACTATATAATTAGTACTAAGAAGCCCAGAGGCAGAATTACCATGAAATGAATGAAATCTCAGCTTCGGGGTCCCTCAAGTGCATGAGCCCATCCCAAGGCCCTGTATTCAAACAGGCGCTAAATTTTTGCATTCTTTTTCTTCAGGAAGGATCCTAGAATTGTTTAAGCTTTAGGCACAGCAAAAACTGAATCTTCTAATGCTGACTAGGGGCTTCGACACTGGGATAAGTGTACTTCCAGGCGGCCAATGATTACCAAGAAGTGTGCAGCATAGATATATCTAAGAGTATCAGTCTTTTACATCTTCAACTTCTGTGTGTATTTTTCACTGAATTGATTTATCTAAAAATATGCCTGTGATCCAAGTGTCATGCTGGTTTTTCTTCCCCATTTTCCCCTTTATAATCCTCTTTCTCCTACTTTACAAAAGAAGCTCATAACTTGCATTTGTCCTGAATCTTAATATGGTGACTTCTTTTCCCCTCTGGGTTTAAAAATATTCAGGTTCCAAACAAAAAGATTCTATAAAATATTGTGTTTGAAGAAGACTCCTCTAATTCAGCCATTTTTAAAAGTCATTATCTGACTTAGGGTCTATTAAAGACATCAGAAGTGGAATATTTGGGCCATGTTGAAAGACTCCAAATTGAGAGAATTATTTTCATTTGGATTCGTGGCCTCTTTCATCCACTGATTATTGATGAGGAATAGAAAGACTCTGAAGAGCCCAATAATGACAAAACAAAGAAAGGTGGAAATGCTGTTTTTCATCCATGCTGCAAATTCCCTGACCTATGTACTGTTTGTATCTGTGCATGTATGTATGTATGTATGTATGTATCTATCTATCTATCTATCATCTATCTATCTGATTATCTATCTATCCTTATTAGTCTCCTATGGTTGCTATTAACAAATTGCTATAAACTTGGTGGCTTCAAAATAACAGAAATTTATTGTCTCCCAGGTCTGAAAACAGAAGACCCAAATCAGGGTATTGGCAGAGCCCTTCAGAGACTCCAGAGAGAACCAATTCCTTGCTTCTTTCAGCTTCTGGTGGTTGTCTGCACTCCTGGGGGGCTCGTGGTTTTGTTCCTCTTGTCTCTGCCACCATAGTTAAATTGCGTCCTCCTCCTTTCTATGTATCTCTCGGTGTATCTCTTGTAAGGACACTTATCACTGGATTTAGAAACTGCCTGGACAATCTAGGATAATTTCTTCATCTCAAAACTCTTAATTGAATTACTCCTTCAAAGACTCTTTTTCCAAATAAAGTTACATGTATAAGATTCAGAATTTTAACTCCACTGGCTGTTGTATCTATTATCTACCTATCTATCTATCTATCTATCTTTCTCTCTATCATTTTAGAATTAGAATTCAAAAGAAAGATTTCATGGGGTCACAAATTATCATATTTATTTGGCATAAAAAATGAAGTCAGATTTTTTATAGAAAGTCAGTTTTATGTATTTTAAAAATAAGAACTTGCTCTGCCATTAGGTTTATAACAAATATTTTCCAAAAGTAGAATAAGCCAAATCAATAGCCCCATTGTTTTGATAACAATATAAAACTATATATAAATACAAAAATATAAAAATTTTTGTCACCAGAAACAATTATTTTTTGGAAAGAGCACTGAAATTATCCATATATTTTTTTTAATTTTTCCTAACCATTTCTGAGTATCTGAAATCAAGCCAGATCCCTCTAAGTGAAGGAATAATGGCATGGCTGTCGTTTGATCATTTGGTCTCCTTGCCAGAAGTAAGGAAATGAATTACTCAAATGAAGGAATAATGCATACTTTTTAAAACTGATGATTACCTTTTATTTATTTTTTAATAAAATTGAAATAGGAACTAACCAAATTGTAATTAAAAATAGATTTCTTATAATCACTATGAGACTTTTTGGCTTATAATTGAAGAGCTGCAAGAACTGAAAAACAGGGCCATAATGAAAGTTCTGGATCACTACTGTCTTATTTATGTGAACAGCTTTTATTACGCTTATATCTACAAAATATAGCAATAGATTTGATGCTGAATTCTGTGTTATTCCAGCAAAAATAAAATTCATCCAGGGAAACATGAACCACCTAAAACTAAAAACCCATCCTTCTCATTAAAGTATTTCTTTCCAATAGAATTATAATTTTATCTTTGAAAATTATTTATCAAAAGTTTAACACATCCAAGTTATTTTAATCAATCACATAGTAATAATAATTATAATAAGGGCTCAATGCAAAATACTTTTTAAAACACCTAGAAATCTGTGGTCACAAAAAGTGTTTAATTCTATTTTGACTTATATCCGTATTTTAGTCCCAGAGAACTATGACAGGGGGTCAGGAAAGTAATTTTAAGCATAACAGTGTAATATGTTAGGCAAAACTCTTGAGAAGGAAATTAGGATGAGACTTTAAATTCAAGGAGTAAGAGGGTGATGTAAAATTTGTGACCATGAGAGAATAACTTGTTCATGTGTTTTAAAAGGATAGTGATGGGTACCAAATTGCTGTGATAGATTTCATTGGGTAGGTTAAAAGAATAACAAAAACAGATTTTGTTCTAATGTCAGTAATTAATCCTTTGCAACTACTTAAATATAGGATAAAACTTGTAGTTATCAACCTAAAAATATGCATGAGGTTACCTGATTTAAAATTTTAGGGATACATCAAAGAAAAAAGGCATTGTTTTAGACCACATAAACACATCTTGCTATGCAAAGACATTGTAAAACCAATCCTCCCAGTAGCAGGGATCATCTACCTCCACCAAGGAAGCATGGACACTTTAGAGGCGAGAAGGAAAGTTTCTCGGGAGACAGTTGTCCATATGTGGAAGTTTGGTCCCTACCCGAGGGTGAGGATGGGAGAGGTTTTCTCCTAACCTCAAGTAAAGTGAAACTGGCTTCAGAGGGACAAGCCGGTGAGATGAATATGGGGACTCAAGATATAATGTCTGAACCCATTGGGATTATCCCTAAGAGTGTAAGGCTAAACCTGGAGCTGCTCTACTTGGTGGAAGAACCAGGTAGGAAGGCTGAGTTGGGTGTGGACATTCTCAAGGACAGTGGGACATGTTTTCTGGGTAGTTGATGCGGACCTTGGTTTTAACTACTACTCCCACGATAATGGTAGATCCAAAAGGCAAGGGATTTCTGTCTTTTCTTTTTTTTTTCATTCTTATATCCTTGGCATTTGCAATAAGCCTTTGTACATAGCAGTTGCTCAATAAACATGATGAATAAATTAATGGAATTCTAACCCATTCTAAGCATCAGTCTACCTATTCAGCCCATTCTTTGGGAACCAGGTCAACCCCAAATCTTCCCAGCCTGCTCATGTTGGATGTCTCTGGGTCTCCAGGGTGAAGTTTCTTCCAGGCAGAAATCATGGAGCCCTGACCCTCAGCCCTGGTCTTTTTGCCTAGAGTAGTTTGGCTTAGAGGCTGCCCAAATCCTGTTCTGGCTGTCTCAATTAGAATTCTAGAATCCCCTGAGCTCAAGCTCCCGCTCAACAGGTACTGCTCAGTTCTGAAGAGGAAGAGGTATTTGGTTTAGAATTAGGAAGGAGGGCAGCACCTCTCAAGACTATAATGTTTTTACAAGACGCGTATCTGGATAAAGTAATAATTATGGTGATTTTCACTGGCTTTTAAAGGTGGGGGAATGGAACAAATTTATTTGTGGGTAATCAAAAAATAACACACAGTTGGTGGATATGTGTGGTTGGAAGAATCTATGATTGAGAAAAACATGGCTTCAACACTAGGGAGCATTAACAGTTTCAGGCATGGTAATGATCTGACTGAAAAAAGTGCAGCGTGCGTAGAAAAGTTTCTAGTACCCCAGTATTGTGTGCTTCCTGCCTTTGTAAAAAAATGTCTCTGCGTTTGTGTGTGGTAAAGGCTAATATTTAGGAATCAGAAATTAGATTTAGAAATTTTACATGGTTTTCACAGCATGGTGATTTCATAAACCAATAGCATTATTTTTTTAAGTTTATTTATTGTTGTCAACCTGAAATACTAATTCAAAATACTCAACTTTTAAAATATTATTCAGATTTAGTGTGTTTGAGGTCAAAACATAGGCGCTATACTTTTTATGTAAAACGCAAAGTGGCTAAATCTTGAAGTTTGGCCCCAAAGGGCAAGTTTTAGCACATTCTAATTGGATGAAAAAGATAGAAAATGATGTGACTTTATCATAACTATTATTAGGGCATGTATTGGATGATTTTTAAATATCTTTGAAGTAATTCAGTGTTTTAGATTTTAATGAAGACTCGCTAAATTTGTCCACGGCAGTTAATGCTTACTTTACTTCTCTGTCTTAAAAGATAACATCTCAGTGTACGTGTACCTCGTACAAAGCTATAACCCTTCTGATGACAGTTTATGTAGCAGTGCTGGAAATTTTTTCTGCTAGGAGAAGTTTTAAGGGCCCAGAATAGTACCTTCTGGGAGTCGACTGGTTTGGGGTAAAGAGGAGAGAAGGGAAGAAGGTAGATGACAGAAAAATCTTGCCACAGAAGTGAGGCATCCATATTTCAAATTCAGAGACCAAACATCTAACTCGTCTGCCGCACTTTTCAGTTGATTTTCCGTGTTCAAACCAACAGCTCTTCCTGTCTCCCAGTAAACGCTATACCCTCTTATCCCCTTCTAGCTGTTTGCTGCTATTTGCCGTTTTACATCCCTCTCTAGATGAGACAGCCAATGCTGGCGAATCTGATAGTTTTCCTGGAAAAGGGAAAAGAGTTCTCTACTTCACGTGTCAAAACTCAGCAGCCTGAGGGGTGCCTCACAATACCAAGAAAGAGACGCAGAGAGAAATGTAAAACTGGCATTGCCACGGCATGGGGGAGTTGGATCATTTGCCCGGATTTCGTGTTCTAGCTGCTTTTTCTTTTTTTTTTTCTTTTTTTTTTCTTTTTTTTAATTTTTTTTTAATTTTTTTTATTTTTTAATATATGAAATTTACTGTCAAATTGGTTTCCATACAACACCCAGTGCTCATCCCAAAAGGTGCCCTCCTCAATACCCATCACCT